>NW_009933163.1:0-72433 GCF_000696875.1 Nestor notabilis | reverse complement strand
AAGTTTTTCTGTCTTAATGAGAAATGACTAAGAAATTCTTTATAAACAATTACAGCAAGATTTTGTGTTACATTTATGTACCACTATCATTTTCCTCTTCATATGTATTATAGAAAAAGACTATAATATACTCATGGAGATTAGGGATTACATACGAACAACTTGCATTACACCATGTCAGTTTTATTCCTGCTTTGCTGAACTGGGCTCAGACTGATAAACGTAATGTATATGCTCATCTCTGAGCATATGACCAGTTTCAGTGGTTATTAGTTACAGACAACCTTTCAAAGTAATGATTGTATATTGCATAGCAAAAGAACAAATTTTTATATTACTATTGAAAAGAATACTTTCTTCCCTTTAACCAAATATTAGATTGAGACTGCCCCAGTCAGGAGAGATAATCCACTTAGAAATATCATTATGACCAAAGCACATCCAATCAATATGCAAATGTGAAAAAGAGTAATTAAGCATTTTATTTTTTTACCATTGTGCAATGGTAAAAACAAGGAAATAATGTGCATCAAAATTATTTCACATCTTATAACCAATTTTCTACTTGACATACGTTACTGCATGATTCATCCACATTTTTCAGAATCAAAGCCCATGATCTGGCAAACTAAATCTGTTCATAAAATGAAAAGGTGACCTTGCTTAATTTAATAAGTCTGTGTTTTTCGACATGTTAAAGAATTACAGAAAGGTTATCACAGCTCACTTTCATGGGAGAGTACTCTACTTTTCCAGCTCATTTCTCAGGCTTTTACTGTAATTCATTAGATTACATAAAAACAATGTAGATCATTATATTTTAATAAAGGCTTTCCTTTCCTAATGAAATGTCTGTCATTTACATTCAGGCATGTGTTATATAAAATGCTTCTCCTTCTGAAGTAAAGCTTTTCATATTCAAGTCACAGGAGGCAAGGAGCTCAAGGAATTATTTTTCTTTGCAAAGGATTTTCAGGATGAATTCAGTTTCTAGACTGAATCCTCCAGAACTCTGGTCCTATATTTATCTTCAAAGTAGTACAACAGGGTAGCAGCAATGCCAGTTGCTATCAGCCTGCCCCTCTGCAAACTGAAGAGGTCTTTCTCTTCAGCAAAAGGATGGAGATTGATACTGTACTCATTAAGTCAGCTTTGTTTTCTTTACACCAATTAATGTTGACTGTGATAAAATAGTTTATACAATACAAATACATTTCCAGTGAAATCTTAATATGGTCCCAGTCACTTAATGAGAACGATCAGACAATGAAATCTATTTTAGTTATGCTAGCTTCAAAATGCTCAGTAAGAGATGTTTCCTTTTCATCATGAATCCTAATTTGCTGCCAGCACTTGGCATCATGTTTTATTACTTGGGAAGCGCTTAAAGAAAAGCACATTCTTCTTGCACAGGAGGAAACACCAACTGCAGCCACTGTAACTTCTACATAGCAAAGGTCTGCTCCTTGGGAGATCAGCTAGATGAGCAGCTTCTCCGCAAAGGACAGTGAGGCAGCCTTCACTACTGAACTTGCTTCTCTCAATATTCTGCACAGACATATAAAATATGCCAAAATCTTCTCCCCCAGATTACCAGGGCAGTTTTTCACTACTTTTCATAGACAGACTCAAATTATCCCCTCCTGATCACACACAGAATTCTTTGCCTAGTTTGAACATATTTCCCCTCTTGCTTTCAGCATACCAAGCTCTCACCTCTGCAAAACCAATCCAAATGCCAATCCAGGAATCATCAGCAGCAAATGAAAAATTCCTACTATTTGCTATCACTGCCTCAAGTCTTGGAGAAAGATTTCCAGGAGAAGGAGAACTAGAGCCAGTATTTTGCAAATCACTGTCCTCAGACAGGCAGGATTTTCATCCCTCACCTTTGGTGAGCTGGACTCCAAGGTGCAAGCAATTCTCATCACGCTGCACTGCTCATGCAGGTAAAAGAGAACAAACTCCCACCATCTCTTGGGCAACTGCCCAGTCTGCACCCATCCTGTCCAACTTCTTTCCAACTTTTTTTATCAAAAAACTATTGCTCCTTTTCACAAACCCTACTCCACACAAGATAGAAGAAGAATGAAGACCACTTAAGACAATCAAAATGGAGTTTTGGTTTGACATAGGCGCTTAGAGAATCCACAGTTTTGCAAAAGAACCCTTATAGAACATGTTCTCCAAAACACTATAGTAAGCAGCAAACCACTTCTGTTTAAGCAAACAAGTAATCCAATCCAAGTCAATGACATTGTTTGCTTAATCTTAAAAACATGCTTAAGTATTTCACTTGTTCAGGTTCCAGAGGTCTGTATGACAAGGACTGAAGCACAGCAGCTGCTGAATTATACCAAAAGTACTTCATACCTGACCAGAATTGTAACTATGCAAAACTTGGATCTAAGGACAGCACACACTTAACTCTGTAATCCAGTGAGATTTATTCCCTATTTTTTCTAAATGATTTGCAACAGTGCTGTTATACCAAGAATTTCACCAAAATACAGCCTTACAAAGCTTTCCTTTAGGAAACCACACTACCCAAATCTAATATAGCTCTAAATGCTGCATTTTAAAATTATATTATTTCTGTAAACATAGTGGATTTTAGCACTGCAAATAGGTGACGGATCAACATTTTTCTGCAATCAGAGGTGTATTATCTAGCCAGTTACGACTGTATCTATTTAAACAGTTATAGACAGGAATAAAAATTTAAGTGTGTGCAGATATCTTGAGCTTAACAGGTCTTCTGAACTACTGCTGAATAAATCTGAAGTAGAGAAGAGGTGCCAGTGAGGATCTATGTGCCTTGTCTCTGATGTTGTATGCCATAATATTCCAATTTCTATTGTTAGCATAAAATACACTGCTTTTAAAATGAAGGATCATGAATAGGCCTTATGTCATCCAAGGTAACAGCCCAGAATCTGAGCATGCTTGGTTTCCCTGCCAGCAGATTATCACCCAACAGTGCATTTGATGAGCCCTGCAACCAGCTAAATCAATAAGCCATTCTCTTTTAGCATGAACATAAAAATTCTTCAATGACAATAACTTCAGGGAACCCAAAAAAACAGCTTCCTATATTGAAAAGCAAGGCTGTACATTACACAGTCAGCCTGGGATTCTTACACAAACACTCAATAAGGCATTTAAATTCACTTGCTGCAATACTGGTTCAAGATACCAAATGGAAAACATTTAAATATTTCAAACTGTAACTGTTTGTTCAACTTAATCATGTTATTGTGAAGGAAAATTAAACATAATAGAAACTATTCAATTACAGTAGTGTTGTTATTGCCAAAACAGTCCTCCAGAAAACAGAGAGCACTGAAGTCTTTCATACCTTGATACTATTTTTGACTTTCAGACATCTGAAAATGATGACTTAAAAGAGCTAAAAGAGTTTCAAAGTCAGTTAAAGACGCAGCAGAGGGAAGCAGACAGGTATTATGATCATTATAGACCTCAATGACATCACACAGGCTAACAGAAAAGCTAGTAGTAAAGAATGTCACAGACTATAAAAACAGACAGATGAAAACTTACTGATTTTGCTACCTCTGTGATACTTCACTCAACTTTTTCAAATGGTTCCCTTCTATCTTCAAGTCAAGATAAATTTGGTGCAGACCTACCCTGAGTGTCAAGACAATAAAGTCTTAATTCTCTCAGTGTGACCCCATTGATGGTACTTTGTCATTTCAAGATATGAAGGAACTCAGCAGGACCCATTTTTTTAAAAAATCTGCACAAAAAGCTTAAAACTGAAATTATATTTCTGAGCTTCGCACTTCTCGGACAATAATTAGGAGCTGACGCTACATGTAAATTAAATTTACAACAAGGTTAACCACTCAGTAAATTCTCAACAGCTTTAACTATTCATTTGTCAAAAATGCAATGTCCCACTCAGATAAAGCAGACACTAAAAATGGCTCCCTGAAGAAAGATAACATTAAAAAAGAGAGGAACCGAGTGACTCATAGTCACCAAGTATAGTTTTTAGACTATCAGAACTCTAGTGAATGGCTGTATTTTAAAGAGTAATGATATGATCCTGCATTCCTCATTCACTCCAAATCATGCACCCTTCAGCACAGAAATTTGCTGGCATGAGATAGGGTGGTACTCAATCATGAAGCATACATGGTCTTTAATTTTAAAATCCAGTTAAATAGATGTTCCAACATCATTTTTTATCTAAGAACATTTCGTGATAAAGTAAGAGTGAGCATGTAACTTATTTGTCAGTTTTACTGTGTAGTGGATAACTTTCCTATGTTACTCACATGAGCTTTCATTTCCCAAAGCTATATGCATTCATTGTGACAGTAAAAATGAAGAGTTGCTAAAGAGATGTATGCATTTTTATTATTGTTTGAAAAAATAGATCTTTCTACAGTCCTTTGAGCTTCTGAGTGTGTGATTTGTATAAAATATTTCTCATTTTGGGGACACACCAGATGGAGTGCAGGGCACTGTGGGATATGCCATTTATCACAATGACAGTGCGTAGGTAGCACTGATCCTCTCACCACAGGGGGAAGCTAGAGCTGCAAATGTGGAGCAGCATTAAAAGCCCAACGAGTGGAGTTTGGCAACACTTGTACTACTCATTAACTTAATCATATTAATTTATTAGCCATATATATCAAAGTAATTCACTACTGAACTGTCACCAAGAACAATTTATAAACTGTTAATGTTCCCCATAGGCAGAGGAGTGTTGTGGCATCCTTAATCAGTATGTTTGCCTTTGATTAAAAATAATAATTTCTACTAAGCCAGGTAATGCCAACAATGACAAAGTCATGCATATGTTTCCCATTATAAATGGAACTTGAAAATGACATCTATGACAACTGGGGAAAAAAAAGGATAATCGTAAACAGTGAAATGAGCCACAGAAATAGTTTGTAAACATACAAAAACCTTCAGTTAAGAAAGCTGAGAAAGGAAAGGGTTCCCTTAAGGCTTCAGTCATCTGCTCCCTGCTTTCAGTGGCTCCAGGCCTCCTGCCAGCAGCTGCCAGCCACAGCAGCCCTACATCAAACACCCCAAGAGGTGAAATCAGTCAATAGATATTCTGTAAAGTGACCCTGAGTGAACGCTTATTCTTCAAGTAACAGCTCTTTTTTGGAAGCAGGTTTTACAATACAGAGGGCAAACCTTCAGAGCTTGGCTCTAGCAACCCCAGTGTCTGAGCCAATGCTACACGTGGAGTCCTAGCCTCCAGCACCAGAGCCCCTCCATCAGCGTATGTCCTTACTGCTCCTGTGGCCGTGCTCTTCCCACCCCAAGCATGTCAGACAGTTCCTCATCCAGGAAAGACTGGTGGGCACTGGAACAAGCACCAGTCTCAGATGGAAATAAGGAGACAATCTGTGGGGTTGCTGTAGCAAGGAGTTGCCACAGGCAGCTCTGCACATCACTGGGACTGTGCTGGCTGGCTGTGTGCCTGCTCTGACCAACAGCAACACCATACCAAAGACCTTGAAAGCCTCTAGTCTCTGTCATTCCTCTAACATGGATATACCAAATCAAAGTGCCTAAAGATTGCAGCAGTGCATAAAGATTGTTTTATCCTCTCTTTTCTGTAAAGACTAAGTGGCTGCTGGTATCTCCGCTGAACTGAAGTAACACATGAAGTTATACTCCTGTGAGCTACTCTATTTATTTGAGTCCCACAATGATGTGAGTCTGTATATCTATTAAAATATTAATTTCACTAAAATATTAATTACATGAAACTATTTCATTTACAACAGCTTCTCTTAACTATTAATAAAACAAAACTATACTTAAAAAGTATATGTATCTGTACAAACAGACCACTATTTTAATTATTACAGTCTCAAAAACTCTAGATAAACAGCTAATGAGACAGTGTCTATTTTAACTGTCTGTTTATGAAATTAAAAAGAGATCACTTCAAGGGAGGTGAAACTAATGTGTCGGATAATGAAAACAGCAGTTTATCTTACACATTTGGAACTGCAGGTGGCTTGCTTCTGTCACCTGGGCAGACTGATGTAAGAAAACAGTAGAGACCTGATGATAGATGCTGGTGGCAGGTTTAATCAGGAACTATTAACACCAAGGAGGGCCCTGGACATCCTGCCTGCTCACAGCAGAACCAGCCACAGCCTCTGCACACAGTTTATTCCAACAAGTTTCCTCTACCAAACAATCATCAGCCTGGAGTGAATCTCTGTCTAACCTTGGAAATTGTGAATCCTCCCTCCTCACATCCAGCAAAGGCCACCAAAGTTGAGTATCCATTTGAAAATGCCTTGTTTTCATTTTCTAATACACAATCCCCAATCAGCCAGGCTTCCTCCCATCTTCTGCACTGAGCACTTGGCAGCACACAGCCCTAAATCCTCACTGTAATACATCTGCTGACCTAAACTGCGTATACCCTGCTAGCATACACCTTACCAGGCCTACCAGGCTGCCCACAGCTCCAGACAGCGAGCCTCAGAAATATAAAATGACAACACCTATGTTATAAACAGGCTTGAGCCCATCTTCCTTGCACCCAGCCTCACCAGACCTTTCAGCTTCAGCTGCAGGATTCCCAGTCCCTGTGCAGCCCTACCACTTGAAAAAAAACCCTGTCCTACAAAGCAAGTTTGTGCTCTTCTACCACAATCTAACAAAGTCTCAGCGGCAGGATGATTTTCTTTATGAGCCACTCTCTCCAACACCCTGAAAACAAGACGGAGCAGCCCCCAAATGGTTTTACTGGAATAAGAGTAGCCATTCTACAAACTGAATTGAGAAAAAATTACAATTAAGACTTTATACAGTGTTTTTTAGCCTCTTTGGGGGTGACTTAAACGAAAGGTAGGACTGCAGTCGGCACAGATAACTGTGAAAAGATCCAACTGCTCTTTCAGCTTCCTTCTGTATCAACAGTTTTTTGAACTATTGGCTTAAATTATATAATAGATTGCAGCTTCTCACCACACAGCAAACTACTGCTTCAGACCTCAAAACTTCCTTGCGAATCTACTCCATAAATAAGTCCCAACTGTTTTTTTAAGATACATTGATGACAAAGACCTGCACATTAATAGGAGATAGAGCCTTATTTTGTCAATGTCACTTCATCACGCTACATTGTTTGAAGAACTGAGCCTTTGATGACCACTCCTCTGTGACAGACAGGATTTTTCCTTTGCCCTCACAGCAGGCAAGGGCACCAAGCCGATTTCCACATTTCCTACATGAATAAAAGAAAAAAAAACATTTTCTCCTACATTAAGGTCAACTGGACAGTACTTAAATATCAGCTCTTGAAGGAGGTAGCCTGGGCATGGGTATTGTGCTGTTTACATAGCCCCTCCCCGTGGCATGCATCCCAGACACACCATCTCTTCCTTCTCAATCACAGCAGTTTTAACCACCCTGCTGCTCTGGTCTCATTGTAACCCAAACGTTCCCACTCCCCAAAGGTGGAAGGGACCTACAAACATTTAAAAAAATTGAGGCTTCACTTACAGCTCCTTCACAAATTACTTGTACATAAGAGTAGTTGTAATCCACTTTGCCAAGTGGTAAAAAAATTACACTCTACTCTGGGAAATGCAGTATGCCTAATTTAACTACCTGTTTATTACGTGAAAATGACCATGTAAACTGAGCTGACACAAACCAAATGGGTGATGAAAATAACAGCACATTTCAAGGAGTGGAAACACAGATGGCTCACTCAAGTCTGCAGGAAGTTACTAATCATCACTCTGTAATACCATCTACAGACAGATCTGTGAGCTCTGCAGCCAGAACAGCAACTTCTCGAGAACTCTCCACCTAACTAATGGCAAGTCTGGATGCCAACTCCTTCACTTTAACTGCACAGAAAACTAAAGAGTAGTTAAAATTAAATAATGCAATGGATGGATGAATCATGCTGCATTTGCTGATGTGGGGTCTTACTAAAATGAGCTTGGAAGTCTGAAAGTAAAACCTATGCTCTGTCAGAAGCATTAAAACACGTTTGGTTCTTAGTTCAGCCAAAAGGGAAGAATCCAATCACAAAAGTGTTAAAGGCAACCATAGCAAAGCAGTCAGTAATTAAGTGTAAATGGGTATAAATAAAGCTCATGGGGGCTTCGCATCCTGGGTGCTCCATCAAGCCTACAATGGCTCAAGTCCCCACTGAGTTTACAAGTTTCTCTTTTGGCACCTTTCCTTACTCAGCGATTCCTCCAACTTTTACACTATTCTTTCTCTATGAACAAGATAAAACACCTCAAAAACTTCAGGAGCTCTGGCTCCTGTGTGACAAGGCTACAGAGGCTTCCCTGCCGCAGCTTGGCGGCAGGGCTGCTTCACCCGTGGGGACCTGTCTCATCCAGGATCCTCAACTACACTGCAATGTTCTGGAAATACGCACTGTCTCTCACCTACAAGCTGCTCCCAAAACTCCTTTTCAACTGCTTGATGCTCATTGTCTGTGGCTTTTGGCACTTGGTCATGCAGAGGTTTTCACAGGCAGCTCCCAAGGTCAGGAAGGCAGCCACCCTGGGCCTCAGCTGTCAGACAGCCCTCCAGAGCAAATCTCATGCAACCCTCTGCGTGTTAAATAAAGTGGGATGTATCTCAGTCATCACTTCAGACTCCAAACAACCTACAACAGTCTAGAAATTGAACTTAAATTTTTTTTTACTCAAACTCTGTGATGCTCTAAATATCTGTGAGACACAGAATGTGTCTATGATGCTATTTTACTGTGCATACCCAGCACACTGCATCCTAAAATATTTCCCAATTTAAGGCAATATGGCAGTCTGTCTAATTTCATGTCCTATTTGCAAACACAGACAGGGTGGAAAAGTAATACAGAATATTCTGGATTTCTGACAAGAAATTATCAATGCAAGGTGGCTCTTGTGCGTTCCTATCCATAACAACACAAACACCACCAAATCCATGAAACCCTGAGCTGAGAACATGACAGAGCTACGAAAAAACCTCTCATTTACAAATTGTTCGGAAGAGTGAAACCACAGTTCTTGACCCCTGCCACATACATGAACAGTGCACGAAGCTGCACTAGCTCAACTGCCTCTAGTGGCTCCTGGCTCTAGCAAAATGCTTTCATACTTAACTACTTCAGTTAAGGTTACTGTGACTATTGTTCAGAATGTTCATTCCCACTTCCAGAGGGATAAAGGTTATTGGTTCACTGTGAAGTCCTCCTGACACTTAGGAGTTGTAGGAGAAATTAGACGTCAGCATTGTTAGTCCCCTGAACACTGGGACTGGCTGAGGTGCTCAGGTGCAGTGCGCAACAGGTTCTGCAAGCAGAGAAATCTGCAAGATCGAGACAGAAGTCACTATAGTCCTATCAGTCATTTTATTTTTTTAATTCTGCTTTTCCCTTAGGATGTTCTACGACTTTCTATTCTGCTGAACACTATGTTTGGTTGTTAGGGAGTTACAATACATTTAGACTGGACTTTTGACAGTAATCCTGAAACTGCTAAGCCTGTTAAACAATTCCTTTTATGAATATAGTCTGTTAATACAGCTTTATTACCAAAACAACTGCTAAGCCTGTTAAACAATTCCTTTTATAAATATAGTCTGTAAATACAGCTTTATTACCAAAATAAACTTACCTTTTACCACACAGCAATTAATAAAAAATTAAAACACTCATGAGATTAGCACAAGATTTAATTTAAACTCCATTAATAAATTAATGAACTGAAATAAAATACTAGGCATTGAATTATGTTTAGGGCTTGTTTATAATTTCACACATTTTCATGCTATCTTTTTCATATTATAATATTGAATGCAGATTATTAAAGTACAATCCACTGTGGCCATGTGGACTTATTTGCTTTTCAAGTGTTTCTTCTATAATTCATACAAGCATTTCTCTATCTTCCTAGCATCTATTAATGATGTTACAATACAATACGCATTAGCCACGCTGTTCATATCCCATGAGAACTAAAACACACATGCCTTTGAAAGGAAGAAATGCATGCTGCAGGGCTCGGAGACAATAGTTCATTTTCTCTTTTTTTTTTTTCTTTTACTAAAATAACACATTTAATGGAATTTCCTGTAAGGAAACCACAATTAATAAAGAACTAAATTACAAATCCATTAGATTTCAGTCACTGCAGCGACAAACCAGAGTTTTCATGAACACTCAAAAAATCCAATAATGTAACCTCTGGTAAAGCTTGAAAAAGCCCTGAAGGACAAGGCAGTTAGATCAATATTAGTTTATTTTAACTGCTGTGCAGTATGAAGAGATGAGGCTGATCATCTGATGGATTTTATTACCTGTCGGAGAGATAAGTCCTGGTGATAAGAGGCCTGGAACTCCATGGGGCAGAAGACGTGCATTTTCTTGTATCGCAACTCCTAGTGAACGCTTGGGGGGTCTTCCTGGTCGTGAGCTGATGAAATAAGAGGATAAATGAAAAGGCATTTTCTTTTTGAAATATTTGCTTACTACACATGGTATTGACTCGTACAAAACACATGAACCATCAGTGATACACAAATATATATGAGAAATTCTTGCCTAGGACAAAGGTTGATTAAGCATACAAGCATTGCATAGGTTTCAAAAGAACTAACAATAAGCTACCAAACAGCATCTACAGTTAATGCAAAATCACGTAAGTGACCAGAAAGCTAAGATCTTTTTAATTTGTATCACAAGACTAGAAAGAAAGCAACTCATATTTTAGCCCTATTGTACTCAGTTCACAAGCCATGGTTTATAGGGGTTGCAGATTAACAATGCAATGACTATCGGGGTGCCAGAGCCATTCAGATTGGGTGCAACACAATTTCTTAGCTCAGCCCCTGTGCTGGATGAACACAGCCATGCTGCTTCCAGTTGCCGCAACAACAGCGCTCAAGGCTGACCAGGCTGCTTCGCAGGAGGCACATCTACATGTACCTCTACTCTCCATACAGTAGTCAAGCTTCTCCAAAGGGTTTCCATGATCTTACATGTGGCCACTGGAGAGGGGTCACATCAATAATTGCTCCAAAGTCTATGTCACACACCTGCACCACAGAAAACTGCTTACTTCTGAAGATGCAGCAATAATTTAACTCAGAACTTTTCCAAAACTGACTACTTACTGGCTGGTGGGTTTTACTTATTACACGTAGTTTAAACCTGGGAATGTTAGTCCAACCTGTCAAAAATCCCGCTGTCCCTTGAACAACTTAAGAATTATGATTGAAGTTTTTAATCCAAAATGATAAAGGTGTGTTTACAGACTTGTTACTTTTAACTATTGTTTTCAACTACCACATTTACCCCTTAAATCAGTGTGCGTACATGTAACCTACACAGCTGCCATCATACTACAGCGATTTACAGACAAAAAACCCCCATTGAACCAACTCTTCCCCAAATCAGCAAATAAAAATGCAACCTCCTTATGTTTGGAAAAGTATTGCTGCTTCTCTTCAGTCAAAACAAGTTTTACTCTGTTGACTAATAGAGCTTTTGATAAAATATAGAGAAACATTGTATAAAATAACTAAGCTGCAACAATGAATGAGGTTTGAATAGAAAGCATTCCCAAAATGACTTCTAGTTCACAAAGAAATTTAAGTTAAACTTCACTCTATCAACTTACAGTGGCAGAGCCCTCCATCAATGTAAGACAAACTCTGCATTTAAATGAAGACAACTTCCAGCAGCACTACACAGAGGTACCATTAACCTGTTCATATTTCACAGTGTTCTAGTGCTATTTTGTTTTACTGTACATCAAACTAACACAAAATCATTTTTTTGGTTTATTATTTTATCTCTATAAAACTATTCCCCCTCTTTTTACCTTCAGATTTGTCTATTTTGTATTTCATTTTATTCAGTACTTTTCCTATTTTTCTTTTTTATGCTTTAAGTTGTTTATCATACCATGATGGCCACGTAGTAAAGCCTACTGCAAGAACCCAGACTCACTAGGCTATAAAAAGTAAACCTAAAATAAGACTATTTGACTTTCACGGGAAGTTGAGACACACACATGCATTCTCTATTAAAATCACCTGCTGAAATCATCCGCTCCACAGGAATATTGTCTAACAGACAGTATTAGGCTGGTATGTGGGGGTTCTAAACAAAAAAGAATTGTTGCTGCTTTGATACACAGAAGCCCCTGCTTATGCACATGCACGTGCTTAGCTAGCACTTACTGGCTCTGAAAAAAACCTTATACAACAGCCAAAATTAGCAGCTTTCTCCAGCAGAAGAGCTCAATCAACAAAACTACAAAACATTCTCTTCCCAAGCTCAAACACTAACAAACCTTTTACACAGAACTCCATATGTTGATATTAATCTAAGAAAAACATTTTAAAAATTCAATGAGCAGTTTTAAAAGATTTTATGAAGACATTTTATTTATGATTTGGGGTTTCAGAGGAAAAGGAGGGGAGACAACAGCATTTCAACTCCTGCTTATGCAGTTTTTGTACAGGAAAAACTTTATGCTGATGACTCTGTTGATTCTGAGTAGACAACTTGTAGCCCACAGATTTACCGGATTAGATTTTAAGGTGCTTCCCACAGCGTATACTACAAGCAGAAGTGAAACTCTCCAATCTGCAGTTATGCACTGACAGAATGTCCAAGGTTAAAAAAGAAGTTTTAGAAGACGATGAAAGAGAAGTTCACACCAAAAATTAATCAGCTCCCTTTTAGAATCCCACTGATTCTATTTATATCCTCCCTCCTTGCACAAGTAAGACAAGCATGCCTGGGAAAACACCCCTTTGGGTTCTGGTGTCTTTGGGATTGTGGTCCTTTCAGGAAGGGGTTTGACAAACTTAGGAAAAAAGGGAAAAAAAGAAGGATACTACTAAGCTACTCACACTTTTTTAACAAGTATTACTATATAGCAGTAACTAGTAGGAGCCAGATTCCGGTCTTACTTATACAGCTGTAGCCATAATAACTTGAATGGAATTGTTCCCATCTGAATCTGCTCAAAATCAAAGCCCTTTGTCTCTAATTTAACATCAGCTTTTGAATGAAAAACTCAAGGCTGGATGCTACTTATAGCTGACTGACTGTCATTCATCCAACACCTGCAAAGCAATCTTCTGGGTCTTTAACACTGTGTTCTGTAGTTTACATGTCAACACCTTTAATGCCATACATGTGGTTCTGGACCACAGAATCACAGCGAAGAGCCAGCCAGCACTCTGATTGCTGTGACACAACTCATACTTCCAGCTATACGGCCTGGAGAGGACCGCAGAGCACAACATCTAGCATGAAACAAGATCTGTTGCTTGAGATGACACAAGAGCTCACAGAGGACACCTTAATAGCATGTCTAATTCCAAACACTCCCAGTCTCATTTTGGCCAGAAACAAATTTTCTAGCTTTTTTGCTTAAACATCAAACAAGAAATTTCCAGAGACAGGGTGCAAATGTTTGCCCTAAATCTTATTTTTAATAAGATCTATACAAAGGAGACCAAAAAATTAGTAGATTCCAAATTCTTACGGGATTTTCTTTATGTTGTGAACGTGTCACTGTCAGGGCCACGGCTGGCATCACCAAGCAATGACATCTCAGTGGTCTGTCTTAACACTCCCAGTGGCCAGCACATTTCCTATAGGCTTGTGAAGTCTAAAATTTCAAGAAATTTCACATCTATTAATAAAAACAAACCTAACCTTCACAATTCAGGGGAAATTGCTAATACATGCCTTGAGCAGAAATCATAAGGCAAGTAGAATTGTCATTTGGGGAGAGTAAGGCATCATTTGTGATTAGGTAAGTATTAGCATATAAATGCTAATAGCATTAGCATATAAATATTAACTTAATTTAATATTATTTCTCCTACTCTTTTGTCACCGTACTCTTTTACTGCTCTTTTTTCTTCACCTTTTTCCTTTATCTCACTCAAGAAAGTTATATTCAAGAAGTGCAGAAAACTCTTTTCCTCACTGATAGCAAAGGAAGCATAAACAGGAACTACCAGCTTCAGTCTTAAATGTGTTTCTTTGAGATTCTAAAATCTCGACATAAATTTTGTATTTGCCATGAATAGGTCTTTGTGAATGGAAAATGACTTGATTCTAAATTAGATGTTACTTCAGTTAGAAACTGCTAGTTTGTAGGTATCTCTTTAAAAACATTTTAAAGTACAAGAGTTATGTTCCCAAGGGAAGACCATAGAGACTAAACCGGAACTACAATACTGACTCTCGTTAATAGATTTAGTAATCTTATTCTTTTCACTAAATAACTGCAAATAAATGTGCCAGCTCAAAGTTTGTACTGACTAAAATTCTATTACTATCTCTCAAAAATAAAACCAAAACCAGAAAGTCCTTGGGTCACCAATTACTTGAAAGCAAAGACAACTGGAGATTTTTGGGTTTCACCAGTATTTGCACTACAGTTACACAGTGATTCTGGTTGTCCTCCCCATCCCCGCAACACCACTAACTGCAAAGAATTAACCTCAATGTTGCTCATTTTTGTATTTCGTTTGGAATTAGAATTGTCAGAGACTAAATTACATTTTAAGCAGTATATTTGACAGTTAAAGTTTATATATTGAAATGTTGAGAAATCATTCATTAATGTCTGTTTTTCCTTTATTTTCCACTCCTGTTGAGAGCTAATTTTATTATTTTTCTTCTCAAAGTTTTATATATTCCCTAGACATCCCAAGGATTTCTAATTTGCAAACACAGAGTTTTTGCTGGTTTTGTGATTCTGTTAAAATTACTGATCAGCTCCATCTCTTATAACGCTATTTTATGCTTATTATAGACAACTATGCTTCATACAATCCACAAATTCATCAACATTTCGTGAAATGTAATTAATCAGTGGAAACATACAGCACATCACTGTTGATGTATGATAGCACTCTACTTTTGTGCTTTTAAGTATAGGAGATTTTCTAGAATCAGAAGTAAATTTGCATATTAATCAAGACAAATAAACATGTGGTGATTTAACTAGGAAACTGTTATTTGGATGACAATTTAATCAGCACAGGTTGAAAGGTCCATCACTGCAGCATCCTGTTTCTGCTAAAATATTGATTGCGTTACTGATTTCAGTAATGCTTTATTTTACAGGGCACAAATAACCATGTAATTACTCTTTAATTGAATGGTAATTGCTTGCTGGCAATTATTTGTTAAGTTTTGGAGTTTAATTACTATGTTATTTGTGTTTTGCAAAATAAAATGTTATGTATTAGTAGCCCAAAATATTTTCTGTAATAATGGTCTGTCAAAACTCAGAAAGTAAGATATGATGGTATGAGGTTGACAAATAACACTGTAACACTAAAACTACTATTAAAAGGATCAGATGAATCTTTGAATGCTTTCCCTCTACAAAATTAACGTTAGATGTAACATTTGTAAGATAAATGGAGGAATAGTGTACCGCAGAAGCATGATTTCCTCGGGGGTCTAGTCCACCATTTAGCATAATTTATCATGATGTTTTGCTTTTCATTCTCTGGGCTTCTTTAGAGGAACTGAAATAGTATCCTATCCTCCAGAGAGCAAAGAATAAACCAAGTAGAAATATATTTCAACAGTACTTCATATTTCTGCAACTGAAGTGGATTACCACCAGCACATTATCTTAGCAGCCTATAAACTTTGTAGACTTGGCAGTTAGCTACATAACAAGGGAAAGCATTATGTTTTGCAGTGTCAATGAGATATGACACATTCTGCGATATGTTTATTCCAAGTTGTGATAGATGAGGTACCCGATACTTTGATCGTTCAGATTTGAATTTTATTTCTACACTTTTCATTTTTGTCATCAACTATTTATGTATTGGCAGGAGGCAGCCCAGCAAGGACTGCTGATTTTGTTTTTCCAAAAGATATCCAGTTAATAAATTAATTATTGATTCCACGAGGCTTGAGCTATTTAGTATAAAAATATGCTAGACTTGTGATTTAGGAAGCTCTCAAATGTATCACAGATTTCTTCACTAGCGACATATTTTACTAGGCTTAAAGGACAAATGCAGAAGTACTATACAACATGCTGTGTAAATTGCTCTGAGAAAAGTGGCAATTACTGGTGCAAGTAGTCAAAAGTAATAAAGAAAAAACCCAACCAAACAAACAAAAAAAAAAAAAAAAAACCAAAAAAAACCCAAACCCATCCAAACCAACCAACCACTGAAAACCACAATCTTAGTTGCCTTCCTGAAACTGAAACAGGAACCACACATTAAAATTTTGCTCTCCTGAAAGATCATAAAATACCTCCTAGTGATTGTGAGAAGTAGTCTTTGAAGCCTTTACCAATAAATGTAACATCTTGATAACTTGAGATAAAATTATCTCCTGTTACCCTAAGATTTTTAGTTATAGCATGGATTTAAAATAATCTCCTTGCTTTGGCATTTATTACAACATTTCAAAGATGCCAATGGTAGTTAAACTCTACTTGACCTTTCAGTGTTTAAGAAGAGAAGCAAACTCTGACCTCGAAGCAACTTGATTCTGTCTCCTCTCAGTGCTGGCAAACTGATCACTTGTCTAACCATTGCAGGACATTGGATCACCAGCCACATCAAAGGCAACACGAGCCAATTCAGGAGGAGGAAAAAAGTCAGCCATGCAAAATGGGCAATTAACATTAATCATACATGAAGTTCTTTGAGCTGATAACTATAACCTGGTCCCTATGGCGACTCATGAAACAGTACCCACGCCAGCATGAGGAGAGCCTCAGCATATCTTCCTTGGGCTCAGCACCCTTCCTCCTCACTTCAGCAGACAAAAGGAAATTGTGGAGAAAAGCTGACACTCCAAACCAGAATCTTCCCATTTTTCCCTTTGTGAAGTTTTTACATATACAGATGGGACTTACAGACTTAGTGTTTATATCCACAATCTCTAGACTCCCTGAACACGTGCTACAAATAGTAAAGGTATTATACCTTATCTCCAGATTACAGGTAGAAATAGTGTAACTTGACTTTTCTTCAGTTTTTCCTTGCACCATGTATGTCCTTATCAAACTGAACCCCATTATGGCAAGCTTTTAATTTTGTCAAGATCATTTTGCATCCTAACACCATTCGCCCATGTGCATGAAACCCCCACCATCTTGGTACTGTCATTAAGTTTAATAAGCATTTTATTATTCTTTCTCATCAACTGAGCAATTATTTAAGTCCCTGAACAGTACTGAAAGCAGTCCCCATACTCAGGACATGCTTCCAGTTCAATCTGAACTAGTAGTGACCATTGTCTTGACATGGTTTGCAGTATGTTTGTTTCTAAATTTGCATTTTCATCTGGACCGTATTTTTCTAGTTTGCTTAAAAGGAAGTCATGTGACACTTTGTTAAAAAAGAGATGGCTCTTCCCAGAATTTCTACATATGGAACGTTCTACAAAATGCACTGGATTACAGACAACCTTGCTGTTGTATATAACACTTACATATATAGCATAACACATATATGTGGTGTGAAAGTGAAACACCAAACAGCAGCAAGCTGTCTCCCCTGGATAATAAGCAAGGGAGCCTGGCAAGCTGGCTCCCCTGGATAACAAGCAAGGGAGCCAGGCAAGCCAAGCCCCTTCCCTCAGCCAGGCACCAGAAGACCTGAGGGTCTGAAGAGAAACCTTCTGTTCTGTCACTCTCCGGATTACACCTGTGTATAGATTTTCTAGATGTCAACTGTGTCTTGTACACCCTTGGAGCACAAGCCAGAGGAAGCCACCTGCCTAGGGAGAGGAGATGCAATGCACTATGCTTGATTCTCTGTTTCTTAGCTCACAGCAAATTCTTAGTTTCCACGGTTTGTACCACTGAGACCCAATATTATCTCCAGTTACTGACAGCAGTGTTCACATCTTTTTCATAAAGATTCCTTAATTTTTTTCTTTGACCAAGAAAAAAAGGTGATGGAACAGACAATTTTAAGTAAGGGTTGACTACTCTGACAAAGCATAACTGTAAAACTATTTTATACTTCCCTTGCTTGACCTAGTACTTCTGACCCAAATGTTCACAAATCATGACCCTGGAATCATAAAAATATATAAAAATCTAATGTTTTATAAGTTTCATTTTGTACATTTTTATTTGGATTTTAATTTTTAATCGATACATTTTTAAGAATCACACTTTCAAGTTTTCTTTTCTAGAAAGGCCAGAAGAGACTGAACAGAGTGGTAGTGGGTTTGTTTCCCCAAACTTTCAGAACTGAAAGTTAAGATTCTCCAGTTAGTTGATACATAAATTCTCAAAAAAGAACAAGCACTAAAAATTCTGTGCAAAAAGTAGAAGTCTCCTTCTGCAGCAGCTGGGATGGGAGTTACCACTGCAGCTCAGTCTAGCTACTGAGTGAGAAGGGTGGGCATTTCTCTGCCTACTACATAAAGAGGTCTTCAGATGCTACTACAAAACTCAAGAGTTTTATTTTATTAAGGGAAAAAAATGTGGGTCTGATTCATTAAAACATCCTCAAAAAGTTATCTGGAAAAATACTGAAGCAGTACAGAGACGTATGAAATTATCTAATTTATATTAATTAAAAAATCATCACTGTCTCCATATATCTCAGTGCATTATGTACTATTGTGTACCACTTCATTTAAAAAAAAGATCACAAATTCAGGACTACTTATTTTTAACTGTGAAAAAAGTTAATATAAAATTTAAAGAAGCTTTCTATAAATTTCTTAAATAGAAGTATTAAAAAGCCCAGCTAGAGTACAACCATATAAATAACCTAAGATTGGGAAAGAGCCCATACCAGATGATATTCTTTATAGGACTATTCCATTCCTAGACACATCTTACAGATTTAGTCCCACCACGGTCTACAGGACTGATTGGTTTATTTATTTAAAACTTGAGTTTGGGTATACGGTCAGAAAAATTACCTGAATTCCTCATTGCAATAGAGAACAAGTGATCAGTTCTTACTTAAAAAAGTATTACTGTGTATTTCTGAAGTCAGGCATTTCAAATTAAGTTTCAAAGAAAAAAAAAAAAGGATTTTTGGTTCACTGAGATTTAAAACTTTAAATAACTGTTTCTGAATTACTTATGACTGTGCCTGCAGATATAAAAGTACCTCAACATTCCTGCTAATTTTTTCCTGTCAAATAACACTTGTGACAAGAGAAAGGGGAATAAATCACCAAATTTCGGAATTGTGGTGATTCACAGCTGCAGACAAGATGAAAGGCCTGTCTATGTAACACACTGCACCAGCTCAATTTAAGAGTATGTCAGTTATGAAACTGAAAGTGTGACTACAGCACGTGTATGTATACACACAAGCTAATTTAATACAACTACATTAAATTAGTAAGTGTAGCACTAAAGATGCAGTGGCACAGATAAAATTTAGTTCATTTAGCAACTTGAGATCATACGCGGTGGGACAAAATTCCTGCTACTGTGTCTTGACTATTGTTGTTACCTACTCCACCTAGATTAAACCTAGCAGGAAGGGGCCTGTCGGTGCTGGAATCATGCCACTAATTACATACCCAGAACCACAAATTTAAATTTCAGATTTGTTGTCCAAACAACGCTTACCCAAGACGTCCAGTTAAACCACATGTGAAAGCACCAGATATATTGCCAACTACATAATGAGCCTTGCAAACCTCTTCTCAGCTACTCAGACAGTTCTACTTGGATTCTGAATCCCACGAAAGCTGTGCCAGTATTACTATGCAATTTGCATTCTGACTACTTTTATTTTCCTAAAATATTTGACTATTCACCACGTAGAAGAAAGCCACTGAAAACATTTGATGGGATTATTCCACCTGTATGTGAAAGCTCAGCACTGGTGTAAATAGATGACAAGGCAGGAACTGGCGTTAGCATAGGAACAAACACAGCTCGACTCCCAACAGCCTACAGCTGATGCAGCAAGCACATAAACAGAATAAAGATTTTACATGGGCAAGCCCTTAATGGCTTGCCTTCCTCAAAGAGCCACAGAAAGCTCCAGTAACTCTCTTTCAGTAAACCTCAACCCAGCATAATGACAACTGGACAGGACCACAGGCCCCTATTACCTGCCATGATTCACTACGTGTCTGTTCAGAGCCTGATGGGCTCCCTTCCTCAACTGACAGCTCAATTCTGGGCTGTCAGAAGGCTCAGCCCTGGGCTGGAAGGTATTGCTCAGCCCAGCCCTTACTCCTTGAAGACATGGGTCCCCAAACCAGGACTGTGGGGCTGAATCATGGACTGTCCCTTAAGAAAAAGAATGTGTGAAGTGACAATAAACAGTCCCAATCTCACCTATGAAGAAGATACTCAAACGAGAAAACGATCTGTATAAAATCTTTGGCATTTTCCCCAAGACAAAAAATAGTATTGAAAGGAAAATTGAATGAGAAAGTGCAGAAAAAACCTCTCAATTTCATTAATGTAGCTGAACATCACATATATTGCAGTGTACAGTCCAACCTAGTGCAAAGATACACCATTACACTGAAGAGCTATAAATCTGCTTTCATCTCAGTTAATTTAGCACCAATTTCTTCAAGCACTATTTTATAGTTTCCAGATACATACTTCTACAAATACTTGCATGGATACTTTCCAAGTAGGGAATCACTATCTATTACAAATACTCATGATATGTCATATGTGTCTGAATTATATGAGATCCTTCCACGTTTTACTTTTGGCCTTTATGTGCATTCAGTGCCAATCTAGAGGAATATTATTACTAAAAAAGGTTTTTGAAATACTGCTGTTATCCACTGAGCTGTATTTTGATAAGATAACTTGTAAAAAATATGACTGTTTAAGCCTATTATATATGGACAGAAACTTAATAGCAAGACTTATTTACAGCACCAAGTATAAGAGAGCCCATGTGAGAGAATTCCATAACAGGACTAAGTTGTAGTGTGGTGGTATGATATTGTCATAGTAAATCAACTTCGATGCAATGGGAAACTACTCTTGCTTTAACTGTTTTTACTCTCTGCATTTCAAGATTAAGGTTTTTTACAATTTTGCAAAGACTCTTCAAAGTCAGAAAACAGAAATTCATCTTTGAAAGAATAATAAATGAAAGAACATAGAAACAGTCCTCTATATCGCCCTTTGCACCTATATGCATGCTGAAAGGAATAATTGTTCTTGGCCATCAAAAGGAGTCTCTATGATTAGGTGATTATATCCAGAAGCAAACATCTGAGGGTTAACCCCTCAACATGGAAAATACCCTTTAGTTAGCTGGTGGTCCTGGGTCAGTGTGAAATCAAACAGGCAGTATAAGCAGCTATACTGCTTCACCTTTACCTTCCCAGATTTTATGACTTAGTATTTAATTTGCTAGCTATAGAGATAGACAAGGTCATTGTTTCTAATGGAAATGTACAAAAGGAGAATGATTTTTAAACAACAAAACACAAACCTTTAGGTCCATAAAAATACAGGAAGGGCAGAAGCAAAGTTTTCAAAATATGCTAGTATGAGCGGGGCTGTCCATTGAGCCCATTGAAAGAGCCATGTTTACCCCAGCCCTACCAGTCAGTAAAACTCCCAAGGCACAAGGGGAAATTGCCCATCAGGATGACCCCAGAACCAACACAACACTGGAGACTGATGTCCTTCCTGTATCTGAGCACACTACATGCCATTCCCTCAGTTCAAGGTTACATTAATTACAGCTTCCAGAAACACGAGCATCTAGCAAGGACTCCAAGGAGAAACTACCAAATACAGTAAATACCTGCACACTACTGAAGAGCAATCCCCGCTACGGTGTGCACTCGTGGGGATGCTGTCAGTGCCGGGCTACTCCTCCTCTTGCTCCTGGACATGCCTGCAGGTGACACTTTGGTAGACAGCTCTGTGGCATTAAATGCCAACATCAGTGCAAACCCAGTCGCGGACCTTCCACCTAAATCTTAGCCATGATTCTCTTTTTCAGAGACTTAAAAGCACTCCTCTCCTGTGAGCTAAAGAAAATGCTCCCCCATCAGTGCATAACCCTGGTTCAAGCTCACACTTTCAAGACAACAGCACAGCCTTGGAAAAGCCATCTAGTTTTCGTTTTCAAGGCCATAAGTGATGGATTATCCACTGCATTCTTCATTATTTTCCGATAATCAATCATGAGATTTTTTTTTTTCCCAGTATTAAAAACAAACAAGCAAACGAACAAAAAAAACCAACCTTCATTGCTGGTATTGCCAAGCTTCTTTTTTGAGCTACAGCGTCTCCTCTTGCCTTTTCCCCCTACTCTGAAAAGCACACTTAACAGGTATTTTCTCCACACCCCTGGAGTTACAGACTGAACATCTCAGTATTCGGGGCAGTAAATGAAAACACAGTGGTTCTGAGGCCTTTCACTATGTGCTGGGCTCAGGTGCCCAGGTTCTGGTAGCAGCAGCGGCTGCAGACCAGCCGGTTCCACCACAGGGCACCGCTGAGGAGATGGACAAAGATGGCGGCGCCTCTGTGGGAAGGTGATGGCCCCGTCCCTGCCCTGACCCACAGCGGCTGGGATCGTGCTGCTGGACACAGACAGCTAGTAAGGATACAGGTTTAGTGCAAGAACATCAGAAAATCTTAATCTAACTATAGACATACAAAAGCAAACAGACCAACCCTGTGCTCTATGATTTTATTATTTTTTCAACAACTTTCTACTACAAAAAAACCCCAAAAAAACTTACGTACAAAGATGAATTCAAAACAGTAAATTCTGCAGTAAGTATTCCCATCCCTTTTCCTAGAAGTGACTTAAAAAGCTACCACGAAGGTACATGGTATAGCCTCTGCCTGTACTAGGGACATCCAGACGTGCAACACTGAAATAAGTTGGAAAAAAACCCCAAAGCAACAAAACCACCAGAACCAAACCCACAACCTCTAAAGAGAAGAATTGTATTCATCTTTAAAAAAAAATTGTGACTTACTTAAAGAATTGATGATGTGATGAGTTTTTCCAGACGGAAAAGTTAAAAATATTATTCTGAAGGAGTAAATGCCTCAGCAATACGGAACAAAAGGACAACGTCTGTAAGGAGTATGTGAGAAGTGCTGTGATGGCAGTTGGTTGGCATCACCTGTGCCAAGTCTCCTGACCTCAGAGATTCTGACTTTCATAACAGGCTTAGGAACAGACCCTAAAGCCTGGCAAACAGTTCTTGAAGTTAAACCCTCTCCAAAAGACATCTTGCCCTCCAAGCTGACTTTGAATCTGCCCAAACAGCAACTAAAATGATACGCTAATAAACTTAGTCTGCATCTGAAGTGAAACCTTGGTCCGTTTGTACCATTTATCTCAATACTGCCACATGGCTCTTGAAAAAGGCAAGAATTTTCTTGTAGAACGTTGCATCAGGCCTGTCACCACTACGAACAGCCTCGTGGGTCAGCAAAAGGATGAAGCTGAAGAGGCAGGAGAGAAGTATCTTGATATAACAAGAGATTTATGATAGCATTTTTCTGTTACCTCAGTATAAAACCAGAGTAGTAATCAGTAATGTTAAGCAAGATCTACCCTGCATCAGGGTGAATGTGATGCAGGGTAGGCTGCATCAGATAAGGCTAAAGACTTGCCTTATTTTGCACACATATGCACACACAGAGACACACAAAAACTTTATCTGATTAAACCTCAGATGACTGAAACAATTGTGTAAATAAACCGTGCTGCACTCCGATTCTGAATTTTAAGAGTTGATTGTCTGACGGGTATGTTTCAACCAGAATCTGTAACCCAGCCGGCTTCCAAAAGCATGGATTCAATAAAGACACCAGTTTCATGGTATCCAGTTCCTCTCTGACGTCTTCCCATTGCACTCTGTGAGCAGCGGGTCTCATCCCCTCCCCTAAGAGATTACAGCATCCCTCTTGCCCTCCTTGGTAGTATTCCTTCTGCTCCACCAGTAACACTTACCCTTTCCCTCCCAGGTGGTCTCACAGATACGTATCTAATCCAAGTGAAGACCATTATTCTCAACTCACAGTTAGCTCCAAATACTACGTGGGTTTTTTATACGTGACTTGAAGAAGTACTTTTCTGACCAAAAGCTTGTCTGATTTATCGTTCACAGCTACATCCACGAACCTTTCACACCACAGTTACAACTGGTTTGCCACTGACAGAGAAACAGTATCATTTCGTAAATGTATTTTTTCAAAATACATTCTCTTGTACATGGTGAAGAAGAAGTCAATTGCAGAAAAAGCCCAACTCAGTTCAGAAGCACTGAAAAGTGGCATGAGTTATTCACAGGTTTAGGAAATACTTTATTTCAGGAAATCCCTGGAGTAGATAATATAGTTTATCAGACAAGTCATACTTGCTGTCAATTTCTTTAAAAGATCTCCCTTCAGACCGAAAGGCTTGACTCTCCCCAAATGTATGTGGTATGTCTTAACTTACTAGCAGCCAGTTCTGCTCCCCCGCCATTTGAACAGCCAACATTTAACTTGACTTCGAGAAGACAGAGAAAATGCAAATGTTGGTTTATATGGCAAGAGGTTGTGTAAGCACAGTCCTGCTCCTACTATGGGCAAATGTAGTCTTGCCACTGACTTCAACAGAATCGCAATCAGGTATCACATGCACAATTCACTTCTCCTTAGTAAAGATGTTTTTTTAAAAGCTGTTGAAAAAGACTAAAAGAATTCAAGTAAAAGAGTGTTTGTAACCAGATTTCCTGCAGATAAATGAAAGACATACGTTTCCATGGCTGCCAGCCTACTAAATTTTGCAAGCATAAATATTTACCTAGGACTAGGGGGTGGGGAAATGAGGAAGAAAACCACCATCTAAACCTTTCAAAGTTTAAACACTGTAACACAGAGGTCATTATTTATAAATAGAAACAGAGCACACATCTTTCCTATGTATACTTCTATCATGCTTTCCATCCACTCCATATGCCTTCTGTTATTACCATTCTTACACCAGAAAATAATTTCTATGTCACTTGCTCACACTGTATGCATTAATTTTCTTTAGGCTTTCTTGTGGTTATTGATTTCCTGCTTTGTTGAAGTGGCTTTGTTTCTTTCTCAGCAGGCTATTCATTTTAAAACAACAGTTGTTCAACAAATAAAAAAATTATATTCTAAAATTAAATTAGTTTTATCTTCATTTATTTTTATCCAAGTTAAATGCAAGTGACACATTTCCCTTGAAAAAAGGAAAGACTTCATGCCTCCCAGCATGCAAAGCAAAGCCAGCAGAATTTTTCTTTTCTAATACAACATATTTGTTTTTATGATTGGACACATGAAAGAAAAAGTATAGTATAAATAAAGCCTCTTTTGTATTCTTGTGTTGTAATCACTGCTGCAGCCAGTGTTTTAACATCAACAAAAGAGGATTATCTGGTCCAGAGCCAAATTCATTTAAGTCCTATCTTGCTACACTCAAAATCATTAAAAGAATCTTTTTTTCTTTCAATGCGAGTGGGATCATGCTCTAACACTGTAATCGTCTATCCTGCTAAGCAGAGTAAGTTTGCTATTCTCTTCCACTGGACCAGTCCAAGATGCATAGATTTTATACAACAATGAGGAGGCAGATGAATACAACTACTATTTAGTCAACTGCAAAAGCAAGAAAAACGGTGTTTTTGCAGAAGGTGACAGCTCTGACACATGCTACATCTTGCTTCAATGCTGCATGTTCAACAAGTGCCAGTTCCTCGGTTCCAAGGCTTTTTCCCCCTTCAATCCGTCCAATGTGCTTATTAACGAGCTCGGGTGAACTACAGAAACAAAGTGGGAAAGCATGTAGACACTATATTAAGACAGAATTCTTGTCAGATTTCTTGCTAAAAAACATACTGCCAAGTGCTGATTGTTTGGGCTCCAAAAGCTCCTCTACATTTCCTTTCCCCATGTTCTGTAACAGATCCTCCTTTGTGAAAGGCAGGAATTTTCTGTTCTACCATCATCTTCCTTATCCTCATGTCTTTAAAAAAAAAAAGCTTGTTACTACTGCTCACACATGAGAATTCTTTTCAAAAGCAATGGGCTTTATATTTTTCATCCAGCTAATGAAGAAAAAAATTAGGAAACACCTCCCATATTGAATATATTCTTCTGTTTAGGGAGGGACATTTTCCTGAAGGACTCATGGGATAACTATGCTGCCAAGCAGCAGATACAGGATTCTTCAACGCATTTAAATCAGACGGACACAGATGTGGGACTACATCTTTTTTAGCCAATCTGGCAGACGAACAAGTACCAAGACAGTCCAAGATCCAGGTGCATCCTCCACACAGGGACTGCTCAGGCCTGTATCTCAAAATCATTTTGTAGGTGTGTGACAAATTAAAACCATACAGAACTTGCCCTTATTTTTAGGCTACAGCCATGCAAGGAGAGAAGAGAAACAATGGCAAGAAACCCAAATGGCCATGTTAAGCAATGTACTGAATACTGCCACACACAGCTCAAATTCGTCTGCCCAAAATGTCCATGTAACTCTGCTGAAGATGAGGATTACAGTAAACATGTAGCGACTGACTCTCTGGAAATTCAGTTCATGACAGTGCAATACCAGAAGTTGTTGCATATCTGTTATCCAGGAATTACACATCATAAATAGCAACAGCTCTGCTGTAAGCAACTTACACTGGGACACAATTCTGTACCAAGGGGCTAAGAAGGCAGAACAGAGAGATGACCAGATGGAAAGAGGCAACTTGGTGCCTCTAAGGGCTGTGAATTCTTCGTTGCCAGTATCTGGCCTTTACAGTCAGATTATCCGCAAAAGAGTGAAGAATCTGACTTCAAAATACTCACAGTGTTCTATAAGGCTTAACTGACCAGGTATAAAATTATGATGATTTGATGTGGAAACATCTGATAACAAAGCCACATACAGCAAGTCAGTTTAAGATGAGAATTTTTCCAAGGAACACACAAGATCACAGACCCATTCACTGTTTGATGTTTTCTATAAACCGCACGCTACGTATCTCTCCAACATGACAGATGACATCAAAATCTGTTAGGTACTTACCACCTTTTTTAACTTGTCAACAATCGTCAAACCTAAGTGGCGAGCAACAGAGCTGTGTTATTTATCCTTGCAACAAATAAATAACAGGAATAATAATAATCATATACAGTAATTTCATCTGTAGACTCGGAACTATTTTCTGGAGATCAGTTCATTATAGACAGAGAAATACAGATCTACAAGGTGGAAATCATCCTGGACCGCAGGGAGAAATCGTAATCCTGACTTCCCAGCATTTGCCACTTGCAGTCAGGAAACCCAGCTGATCACAGTTACAATACCTGCGTGCTACGCAGGAGCTCACATATGAGCCTGGAGCCCTCACACAGCCCAAAACCATCTGCAAAGATCAGCAGTACTTCTAGAAACATTTACAGATGGGTAAACTGCAGTGCCCAGAGAGCACCATCTCCTTATAGCAACTGGTGGGAAGTTTACAAAACCCTACACAGGAGGGAGAAAAAAAAAAAAAGAAAAAGACATGTAAGCATGCAGACTGAATTTTAAAAGGAAATAGGTTTTGAAAAAGTCTGCAGGATATAGGAAATGAAACGAAAAAATGTTTTCATTCAGTTTCCTGTTTAGATGTATGGATAGATTTGACTTCAAATAGATGAGCCACACAGAAGTTTAGTTTATAAGGGTCAGATGGTAACAGTTTCTGTTTAATCCTTGATTTACATTAACTTACAGGAAAATTAATGATTTTAAACAGGCATCAAAGTGCGGCTGGGTTGGTTTTTTTTCATTTCTCTAACTTTGCTTGAGGAACAATTGTTTCCTTTATCTGTCTCCCAGAAAGTTTGTGATCATGTTTAACTTAAACTACTCATTTAGCCTTCAGGCACAGCATATTATGCGTTGTTTTTCAATGAACATTAGCCCCTTAAGAGCGCAAACTCTTTGACAGCTCTCTTAGATTCTTGTGCTTACTTGAGCATTTCACTAAACCACTCTTCACAACTGCACACATTATAATTTACGCATTAAAACAGCAGGTTTTCATCTTAGGTCTGTTGCCAAGAATAATCTTTCAGAAGTCTTTTATCTTTCTGTAAGCACGCAATTACAAATGTGCAATTAACAGCCAAAGAAAGGTCTTAAGAAAACTCTTAGAGCAATATTGCCTATTTTCATGCCTCAACCAGATGGTGGTTTGAAGAAAGTGGTTTAAAGAAAATAAATAAGAAGTCACATTTTCAGTGTGGAATGATAGGTCAAGTGTAAAATTTGAGATACTAAGGCGAAAGTATCACAGGTCTGCCTAACCACCAGAAGTGCTCTTAATTTCTTTGTTTTGCTGTTGGACAGACAAAGGAGTTGTAAACATCATTACTGATATGCATCAGTACAAATGCAGGGAGAGACCATATGCAAAAAGAACTATCTGTCGCGTTTTTTCCGTGAACAGAGCCCATCCAGTGCCTGATTTTCCCCAAGGATGAATAATATGCTCATTTTTGTCTTTTGTTACAACTTGAATTTGTACACTCTAATCCTGGAGTCTCTTCCTCTAAAAATACAGGTGCTTCCCTTTTACTAATTAAACATGAGTACTGTGTGATTGTTGACATTCTCAAATTGGTGTAATCACCTTGGACTAAATGGCTGACAGAATTTCCAGCTTAGCTTTACTACAGATAACACCAAGATATTTTTTAAAGGTGTAGAGAAATTACATAAGGCAACTCTCGATCTGAAAACAGAGCAGCTGCATTATTTTACAGCCAGGCCGTAGTGCTATAAAATATCTGCTTGCAACTAATTAATTTAGGAGAATTATCAAATACATCACACAAACTGACTGATTTGACAATAAACTCAACCACTTAATTCCACAGTGACAGTCACCTGGACTGCTCGTTCACATAATTTAACATGTCCCACTATTAGCACTTTCTGTTGTTTTAGATATACATTTCTTTCCTTGAAATCTAAGACTTTTAGAGGGGATTCAAAATAAATTCAGAAAAGAAGCAATAGCTATCTTTCCTCAGTGTTAAGGAAAATATACTGAGCCTCTCATATACCCAGCTCTAGGGTTTTAGTCAGATTTTTCTTACATAACGATTGTACAGAATTTGTTGAGCTTGGAAAGCCCTGTTCATCACCAAGAGGTATTTGGATTATGTTATGAAGCCTGTACTAGAGACAGTTAAATAACTAAGAACAGAAAAACTCATCCTGCACTGCAACTGAAATCATCAGGGGATGGCTTCAATTCTGTATCAACCACACATAAAAATGTACCATCACTTTAGTGCAAAAATTTACAGCTGCAGGAGAATTGTTTGTAAATTGTATTTTTAACTAATAATTTTCCTTTTTCTTAAAACCAAACATGCAAAACCTGAGTTCAAGCAATATAACTATATTTCCAAGCCAATTATTTTCCCTTCATTTAAAAAATAGCTTTTCTTGAAAAATAATACTCTAAAGGAGTCCAGCTAAGGTAGCATGAAAATCTGTTGTGTTGTGTCCAATCTAGGTAGGCCTAGGGAACTACTGACCTGGAGAAACAACTTCTGCTTCTGATAAATACTTAAACAACTATGAAGAGAATGATCTCAGGCTGATGACAGCACACAGTTGCACTGCCATTAGGCAGCATAAAATCATTCTAGGAAGAGACTTGCCGAATTAATTGATACATGGGAAAAAAAGAAGATGTATTATATTTAGACTGTAATTTAAAAAAGTAAAATCAACTAACAGAGTGCCTTGTTCTAATAAAAGATCAGTATGGATGTGAGCACTCACAGACTGAAGCAGAGCAAACGATGGTATGGCGAGGAGCTACCTTGAAGATTCAGCAATAAATTGATTTGGCACTAACTCGACCTAGTATCTTCATAAACATTCTGAAAGGAAAGTGGAAAAGTTTAAACAAAACCTCACAGAAGAGATGGCATTGACAGGAAAGGGGAAACATCACAAAAACCTTCAGTGAGATCTGAATGAATAAAACCAGATCAAAACTTAATTCTTTCCTGCAAAACTAATGAAGTGTGAAAACTAATGAAAATGTAGCTCTCAAAAAGAAGGGCAACATCTGTAACTGTTACTATACTGAGACATTTGGGTGTTATAAAAGGTTGCAGATAGGCAGATGTGATCAAATAAGGAAAATATCCAGCTTTTTGCTGGACTCCATGCCTAGAAACATCATGTCAGAAAAGGAAGAAATTGCCTGAACTCATCTGCTCCTGTAGGGCTCTACCTGGAACTGCACGTGCATTTCTAAGCAACCTAATTACAAGAAAGATATTACCAAGCTAGAGGGAATTGAAAACACAGCAGTCAAAATGATTAAGTCATAAGAATGAGCTGATTTAAAATGAAAGATTAAGATTTACATTACTGTATGTGGTAAGTAGCAGATGTGAAAAGAATGTTCAAAATAAAACAACACATCTAAGCAGATCTTGGCATCTACCAGCAAAAACAGCACAACTTTTTTCACTGCTCCACTGGCACTGTAGACATCAGCAGTGATCACTTTCAAATCAGAAGTGGTATAAAGGCACAGAATACCCCAAATCCCTGCAGGGCGCCTGCGGGGCAGAGTTGGGAAAGTGAGAAGAACAGGTTCAGGTTTCACTACCCTGATTACACATGTCTGATAAACAGCCATTACAGAGATCACCACTCCACACGTCTGGCCATTATTTCAGAATACTCGAAGAGGTATTTTAGATTTAAAACATGTCTAGGATAGAGATTCACACCAGACGCATTACTTTGAAATGGTGCATAACAAACTTGGTTTTCCTTCTGAGAACAGTGATGCTAAATGACTTTCGGTTTTCTCCCTTCAGTATTGCTCACTGCTGCTACTTAGCTTTAATTGTACAGCTGTTCCTTAAGCAAATATTAACGACAGAATAAATTCCTTAGCTAACTGAAAAGGTTATTTTCCAGTGATACTTAAAAAGAGCACAGTTATTCTAAAGCATTATTCTACCATGACTAATTGACATTAAAAGAAGTGTAAAGTACATAACTTGATTCTTTTTCAAATAGAACAGAAGCCATTTATTTTCAAATCATATAAAATCTGCCTGGGATGAAATTCTGCTTAGGTTGCACTGCTGTAATCCTAAAGGAAAATGTACAAGAACATATTTTTTTCCAGTAATTCATTGCAAGCCCAATTTTTTTCATGAAATCTCAAAGTTGGGTGCTTGGTAAGCATGTTCTCATGGTGTTTATTTACTCATTGATTTTTACTGTCAATGGCTATAGACTTTTCCTAGGAAAAATAAAAGAAAAAATAGGAAGCCTGGAAATTTTCTTTTCATCTGCATTTCTTAAAACATGCTTTCCTAAAGAAGTGAAATGGATTTCAGTCAATATTGCACTGTCTCTCTGAAGTATGCTCATTGTTAACTAGTAGTAGTAATAGTGATTTTGTATAGTATAAAAATCACGTGAGATTACTCAATTTAAATTTCTTAATTATAAGATATTTTCAAATCTGTTACAAATACGGTGACTCTGATCACACGCTCCAGAAAGCATATCCCTTCTGCCGTGGACCAAATCCTGCTGTTCCTATCATCATCATATGATCATATTTGGAAGACACCTTTAAAGGACATCTAATCCAACCCCCTGCAATAAACAGGGTCATCAACTAGATCAGGTTGATGAGCCCCATCCAACCTGGCCTTGAACATTTCCAGGGATGGGGCAGCAACAGCTTCTCCGGGCACCCTGTGCCAGAGCCTCAGCAGCCTCACTGTAAAAAATTTCTTCCTTCTATCTAGTCTCAACCTCCCCTCTGTCAGGTTAAAGCCATTCTCCTTGTCCTGTCCCTACAGGCCCTTGACCAAAGCCTCTCTCCAGCTTTCTTGTCAGCCCCTTTAGGCACTGGAGCTGCTTTAAGGTCTCCCCAGAGCCATCTCTTGTCCAAGCTGAACAACCCCAGCTCCCTAGGCATGTCTCCATAGGAGAGGTGCTAAGGCCCTCTTTGTGACCCTCCTCTGTCCTTGCTTATGCAGGTCCATCATACAGATGAGTACATAAGGGCACCAGGCTTACTGAATGCATTCAAGATCTTTGGTAAATTACACTAAAAATGAATACATACTTTTTTTGTGTGTTTCTAGATAAGACATAATCAAGCTTTCTTTGAATCTGAAAAGCGTAACAGAGCTCAAGAAATTTCTCTGCTGTGATCAACCATAATTTCATGCCCTGCATGTGAAGAACTACTGCCCATCCACGGCACACAGCATGAATCTTCCTGTCACACCCTGCCCTCTGCAGTGCTCTCAGGCCTTACCAGCACAATGTGATCAACAACATTTTTAACAACCATGTTTAATCCTGAAATATATCAGGGTGCCATGAAAAACAAAACATTTTATAACTGATTAGCGAAGCGTCAGTCAGAAATACCTGAATTTTGTCCTGTTTGAGTCTACAAATTTATGCTGACATTTGCTATTTACCATGGCTTTCCCTGTTTAAATGAAAAGCCTTTATGAAGGGATAACACACCTTTTTTCTTCCCCCCACCCTGTATTACTTTAGACGACTGATCAAACTAGAGAGAGTAGCTATTCTGCTTAGCTTAACTGCCTCTTCTTAAATCAGTTTTAATACTATGGCACTATCCAGGTGTAACTGTGACTGTACCACATTATTAAATTCAATACCAAAAGCTCTTGGCTTCTTACATTTTCTTCCCATCATATTGGTTTTGTTTCTTCAAGGCTGATAATCTTGGTCCAGTAAAACACCTAAAGATGTGCTAAACGAGTACTACCCATGGTTCTGCTGACTCCACATGAACTGCTCCTGCTGGCTTCAACTTCAGGAACTGTTGAAGTCATTTGCTGGGTCCAGGGCAGGATAATTCACCCCCCTTCCAGGATCAAAGAAAATAGGTACCCATTTCTCATACTCTAGTGCCTCAAGGTGCTCTACACATGTAGGTAACCTGCCACTGCTATAAACTGGCTAAACAGCCACGCTGGGCTTAAGCTCTAACTGCCTGAACAGGAGCAATCAATTAATCCTGTTTGAGGTAACAATTAAAGCAACAGTAACCATTAAAATGAAAATAAAATACTTGGGTTTAGAAGTTTAAGGTCCTTCCTGAACATAAATACTAAACTGAACATTTTTACTAGCTTTAACTTGAACGTACTCACTTAAAACATACAGGAAAACTTGGACTTGCTGATTTTAAACATACAGGAAAAAGGAAACTAGTTGCATTAATTACTTCAATTCAAACAAGTTTCATGGCACTCTAATTTGATTATTATTATCATGAGATTGATCTCCCATAGTCCCTAAAATATACCCATCAATATATAAAGCTTTTGCTCAATGGCAACTCATTAGAAAACCAGTAAATAATACGTTTAAAATTAGGATTGTGTGCCCTCCTAAACTCTCATAAAGACAGCAGCCAAAAAAACTGAGTAAGTCAGGGTGCCTTTGAAGATATTTAATTAAAATCTAATCCCACATTCTTAAAGGCTCACATAAATTAAGCTGTCATTCAGGAGATTTATGCATTCACATTTGCATATTACATACAATTCATCAATTACTCATGTTTGAAAGCAATGCCTTTCTCTGGGAGCGGGGCTGCCAACAGGCGCGCTGAGACGCACCAACTGCGCCTGCCGGTACCTTGGAGAAAGCCACTTCCATATGGATGATCATCTTCTGCACCACACCGCCCCGAGCACATTTACAGATACCTGACTTGAACATGACGGATTCTTTTCAGCTCAATCTGTCAGCTAAAGATGAACATTTTGGGAGGTCTTCAGGCAACCAGATCAGAGTCAATATTCTTCATATCATGGAAGGAGGTTTCACAGAACACCCACTAAGTCACCCAATTCTGCTGGAGGAAATGGAGCCCCTCTCCCAAATTCTCTCAGATAGAATCATAGAATCATTTAGGTTGGAATACACCTTGAAGACCTTGAAGTTCAACTGTTAACCAAGCACTGTCAAGTCCACCTCTAAACCATGACCCTAAGTGCCGTATCTACATGTCTTAAATACCTCCAGGGATGGCTTCTGATGACTGTTTAATAGTAAGTAATAAGTATTCCATGGAAGCATTTCTGGCTCCCTCACTGTTTTCAAGACTTCTTCTGTAACATTAAGAGCCGCACTAAATTAGAATAAAACACATCCTTTAAGTGTTCAAAACCATTTTCCAAATATATACAAGTTTGAAAGTAATAACATAAGGACATTTTCCCAGTAATTTTCTATAGCTTTAAAAAATAATCTTAGATAAGCAAGCATGGCTCATATATGTTTGTGGAACATTTTGTTTAAAAACATCATTACCATCTCCAGCTGACTAAGAACGTATTCATAACTGCTTTATACTCTAATGCCAGTATTTACATGAACTGGTACCAGCAACAGAGCAGGCACACCTCAGTGCCCAAACACACAGCTGATGTTTCCTGGCCTATCTGAACCATGTTCCCACATCCTTACAGCCACATTCACATGGGTGTCCATACAGCACAGCCTAATATAAATTCCTTATTCATACACCTTCAGTCATACAGTGATGGGACAGCCACAGCTTTAATGAAGAACTCCTTGAGAAACCATGACAACATGACCTACAAGCAAATGACAAGCTCTGAAACTACATAAAACCCCCCATGCCAACTTACACATCCTGCTTCTAGATCAGCTTCTAACTCTTTTTTTAGGTTTAATTCAGGATCCTTAAACATCTAACACTGGGAACACAAGGTAACTTGTAACTTGAAAATCAATCCGTGAAACAAATTTCTTCCTTTCATTCAAGACTTTCTAATAAAAAGTTGTCTAAATATATGTATCTTTAATTAGATTAATTTTTTAATGGTTTGTCATAATGGTGGGGGAAGTCTCAATGAAACCTGTATTCTGCATTCACTGTGATCAGTCATAGTTTCCTATTACTCTGCTATTTCTAGATCACAGAGTCTCTGGAACAAGCCTCCCCATCAGTCACTTGGATGTACAGGAAATCATTACCAACAACCACGGCAGTGGCTCCAGGTAAGAGCAACACCAACATGTAATGCCCCTCTTTTAGATGTCCTTTCCTCCTAGAAATGTATTCTTATTTTTTTGTATGAATTAACGTACTCATTACAAATGAGCCAAGGGACAAACCTGCCAACAGAAGGCACTTTGTAAGGTTCTCACACAAGTCTGGCAACTAAGCACTGACCTGCAACCCACCTGCGAGCCCAGCCTGAGGCCTTTCAAAGCCAACACTGATAACTGCACCAAGTAAAACACGTGAAACCACTCAGCTTCATTAACTGTAGCCTCACCCAGGTCTTAAATTCAAATCTCAAAAGGTGGAAGGCTAATGCAACAACCACTTGTTACCGTCTTGTTACCAAGCTACTGTTCATCTCACAGTCACGGAGGTTTTGCTCCATTTATTGTATTCTTCCTGTGTAATTAAACATAACCTAATATTTACGTTCTAACATTAAATGCTTTAAAAAAATTACTTTAAACAGTGTTTCTATCTAGCTATTAGCTGCTATTAAAGCAACTGCATAAAACCTAAATGCATAACAATTTGTTAGTATCTTATATTTTTTTTAAATAAGTTTGCATAAAATGAGTGAATGGAATAAAGGATAAATACCACAGTTGATGTTAGCACCGACTTGTTGATGACTGACCGATGAGCAGTGGCTTAGCTGTATCACACATCTGAAACCCCCCAGCTGAAGACATATTGAGGAAAAAGTGAACCACGACGCTGTCCATTTATTAACTGTCCTTTAATAACAGAACACTTCAGCACGCTTCCAGCATTCTTCACAAGCATTAAATTCACTTTTACAATGCAAAGATATCCCTCTTCAGAATTCCATATACCCTACATATTGAGCCATTTGTCTGTTTCAAAGGAGACTCAGACAAGAAAAACAAAATGCAGTTATGTCCTATTTCATAAACTCAGATGCTTTGGTTTTATTACTTTGGGGGGTTAATGTGCTTATTTTTCATATTAAAAGCCAGCTTCTACCTCTCCAGGAAATCTTTTGACAACTGAAGAATCACTGGGATTGTTAAAATCACAAGAAAGCAACCCTGATGCAACTGATTGGGAAGAGATTTTTCAAGTTCATGCTTTTCAACAGCCTTGATTTAACTTTCCATCTTTTGTTAATTCTATTTTAACTTGAATTTTAGAGAAATTGTGGGGCGGGAAGAGAAAGTAATTGTTTTAACATCAGGAAAAAAAAAAAAATCTAAAGATTGCTACAGCACCGGTGTAACAGTCTGGGGTAAAACATGAGATGCTATCCACAGTACAACAAATGGTTTTAAAGAAACCAGTTCAAATAAGCACCAAATCATGAAATCTCCCTCTTGTGACACATCGGGAGGCCTTGAGTCCCCTCACTATGTGGCTGCCCCCCACAGCCTTCTCAGATGCCTTCAGCACCACGCCATGCACCTTCACCAAGCTGTTCCTTTCAGGAGGCTACGTCACTCCTTTGATTGACTGACACTTTCTCTGTAACGGTGTTTTATAAACACAATATATAATAATGGTGTTTCCCTCTGGGCGGGGCATTTACCCACTCTTGTTACGTGATGACTTGTCACAACACCGGAGCGGCGCAGTCACTCTCACTGCGCGCAACGACATCCCCCCACCCCTCTGGAGAGCCTCGTCTTCCCTGTGATGTTCATCCCCAGCTCCATGGCTCACAGAACTGCTGCACCGAGTAGAAAAACGAAAGAATTTGCATCGGAAAAGCACTTTTCTAACAAATTCGTATTATTTACTCGTGTAACTATGAAGCTGTAATTACGTACACTGCATGTAGGAAGACAAAACATACTCTAAAATGAATCTGTAAGATTATCAATATACAAAGGCTACAAATACACTGGAGGCAAAAACAGCATTAAAAGCTACATGACTTTATGCATTATTGAATTAATAATATTGACAGTCCTGAAAAACTCCCTATCCTGCTGTTGTACAGAACACTGCAAAAAATCTCAAAAACATCTGCCCCACAGTAGCTACTAAATAATTCGTTTATCTTAATTAAAGTTTGACACAGTTTATAAAGCTGGCATCCACTGCCTTTTGTACCTGCAGACACAAGGGAAGTGGGCAGATAGCACCTTGTCTGAAGTAACAGAACTTTGTGAACCATGCATATAACTTCACAGGAAAAAAACCCTAAAATATTGTGGCTCTCAAATGATGCTAAAGATGAAAACCAGGAAAAAAGGTCAGCGCCCAGCATCCCTTGGTTTGTCTCAGAAGGCAGCAGACTTGAAATGAACCCTGAGCTCAGCAAACACGCGAGGAGCTGGGCCCTGCTGCCTGCTGCACATCTCCAGCTCTGACACACATTTCCCCAAGTGCCCCGTCCCATGCACGTTCACCAGCAGCACTGACTGTGTCACTATAAAATAAATTCATCTCATCTCCTCTCCTTCCATTTTTCCAAAACATTCACATCTTCCTTTTTTCCTAACCAAAAAGAATGGATTTATGGGAAATGCAGTCCTTATTCACTAACTCTGGTGAACACAAGTGCCCTATACGGTCACTAAACAGCCAACAGAGTTTAATCAGTGCCACCCTATTAGCTTAACGATGCCTGTTTGAAATTCTTGCAAGAAGCTGTATTATGAGCAAATGGCACTGACTATTTCTCATTCATCAAACATATCCACGTGTCGCAGGCCTCTGGGAATTGATTTTTCTTCACACGAAGTTACACAGTGTTAAAAGAGGGGGAGAAAGCCATTTAAGCACTCATTAGATTGGAAGGTGACACCTACAAACATCTGGCTTCAAAACAGAGAATGAAAACTGTTCTAAATTAATGGCTTTCCATACGTTAATGCACCTTAGTTTTTTACTATATAAACATTAAACCGAAGTTTTTAAAATTTAAATAATGTTAAACCACATCTACCATTTCCTTCTGAGAGTTCAAACAGACAGATGGTTCAAGCCGTAACTTCAAAGCAGAAGACGGCTCCTCTGGTTCCTGAAGTACATCATCCTGGAGCTTCTGTCATGAAAAGCTTTGCTGGTTTTCACCTTCAATGTGTCTCTCTCAGGAAGAAAATATGCAACTAATGGTCAACCCCCAAGGGTACCCTTCACGGTAAGTCTCCAAACTGAGATCTCTGAACTCCTTGGCACTAAATTATGTGTGCCTTTTACAACACCAAAAATAATTTGCAGAAACATGTCATTTACCTGTATAACCGTGACCAGAAGTACATTTGTAGGTATTTCAATTTTCTCTACATTCAAATAAATTACATTTTATGTTTTACATTTTAATTTTCATTTTTCAATTAAAGACTAAAGTCTAAGCCAGCTATAGATTTCCACTGAGATTTTGAACTGGCTGGATGCCAGTTCAAGCCATCAGCCCTTCTTTCTGCTGAGGAAAAACACTCTACAGTCATTTTTAAAACAGTTTCTACATTTTAAATGCTTAGCGTATGCAAAGAATGTAATGTAGAATGTCATCACTAGACACAGTAGAAGTACACATCATTCCGTCACAACTATCCCTTCGTTTTACTTATTCCTTTAGCTAAGAATACTGAAGAAATTAATCTTTATTATCTTCAAAGATAACTGAGTATCTGCTATATATAATTAACAGAAACTAAGTGAAATAGGAAGCCATCGCTCAGTTGGGATTTCAGAGCTCAAAGTCCCTTCTTCTCTTAAGGAAAGGTTAAACTTTCAGGACTGGGCACACATCCACACTAAAAAAGAATTCCCACCGTTTATCTGCATTATAAGTAGTGGAAATATATACGGTCAAACACCAAAAAATAAAAGTGCTCCAGCAGTCTGTAGTATGCTTTATCTGTTCCCCAAACTACTCAAGAATGAACAAAATGCCTACTGGAGGCAAGCAGGGCAGCAAATGCTTATGAAAGGCCATGTCTAAATATGAATATGAATTTTTCAATGCACCCGAGCACACGGATGCTGTACAGTTGTGATACTCCTTTCCTCATTTCTCATTATGCAACTTTCTGACCTATGTTAGTCTGACACACCGCACTGCACGCTGCAGTAGAAACATCAGCGCTGTCCTGGTAATGGCTATCGTCAGGATAACCCACAAGCCTGCTTCTGACTGCAGGCTTCAACAGAAAAATGAGACACCTTGAGACACACATATTACCTTATGTGTGTGTGTATATACACCTGTACATAAAACCAGGAAGCAAAATCTTCCTTAAATCTCCATACCAATACCTTAAAGTACAAGGAGCCATGGAAACAAGCAGAACTATCCATACCCTGAAGAAACTTGAAAACAGAAAATGCTTTTCATTTTCTGTTTCTGCTTCCACCATTTCCTTTTCTGCAGACTTGCAAAGCTCCTGCTGTTGGAATACATGCAGGGGTTGGTTTGGTATTTTTATTTGAACTCATGTCAAAAGTGAGTTTGTACGAGAGATTCCTGGGGTTCACAGAAAAACATGAGCTGCACGTGCAACACTCATACTCAGGAAAGGTAGAACCAGGGATGAATGGGAAAAGTACAGTTTTATACTGGTTGCCTACAGGCCTCAGTTTCTTTGGCTTTCTAATAACAGCTCAGAATTCTCTGTGGTGTGAGAGCGCAGAAAACTGTGACTGCCAATTAATTTAATGATATTTGCATATTCATTACCATGGTTATAAGGAATAACCATACTCTCAGTGTGCAAGTGAGATGCAGGGATCCAACTGGCGCACAGAGAGGCGTTCATCTGGCAGAGCGGCTCGGGGAGGAGCGGCAGAGAAGTGAGGGAGCTGAATAATTATAACCAACTGTGCAACACCAAGGCTCCTGTGATGGCCTGGTCAAACTTCCTAAAAAATATGCAAGCTATATTTACCTATACGTTATTTATTATATAATCCTCTCTGCTTTGATTATTGCTTGCTTTATGCCTTCTATATTGCTAGTGACCAGTTAATGATACTAGCATGAACTCACAAAATCTCTTTTTAACTTCCAGCTACTTACTGTATTTTTATGATAACCATATGCTAGATTATAATTTAATTATGATTGAAAGATCTCACAAATGTAGGTTAGTCTAATATGAAAACCGTTCACTAATAACCAAGATACAGTGCTTTCCTTACAGTTTACTAACCGTTTATCTGCCACTAACATGCTCACCTGAACTTAAGAAACCTTCCATTTAAATTAAAGTTTTATGCAGACACAGACATACACCTTCACACAGAACTAAATCATGGTCCAGAACTTTTCAATGCTTCCTCCAAAACCACTCGAGTGTCTTTTAAAATCACTGAAATGCATCCAAAGTAATACTTTTCAGAACAGGGCACTGTGGTCACTAGAGATACCACTATAACCTGGGTGCTTCCTGTTACCCACTAAGGCTACTTGACATGTGAGCTCTGATATTAGTGGTAGTTTTTGTAAGAGTACACAGTCTTGCTACTGCAGAAATGCAGAAGTTTTTCCATTCACCATAAAATGACAAGTAATGAGACCTGTTGCAGTGCACTGTAAGTAGCTAATACTGTCTCTCAAATGTATTAATTTAAATACATCACAGTATGTTATGTATTTGCTCTGGAAATCCAAAATGTCTCACAGAGAATTAAAATATGAATAAGGCCAGGAATGGCTGGATCACCGGGAATACCAGCTACTTTCACTACAGCTTCAGTGCTACACTTTGTCCAGCCTGTGCATCTGAAAACATGTTAGCAGACAGGATCTGATTTTTCTCCTCTCCTTCAGTTTCATTTCTGTCTCTCATTTGAGATAATTTTTTCAATCATCTTCTTTTGATGTCATCTTAGTTTAATGCGAAAGCAATACAAACATGTCTGATTTACAAGATGTTTATCACCATAGTATCTTATCACCTCATTACAGTAATTTGCAAAGGCTTTTGTCCAAGCAGATAGTAGAATGGATTTTAATTTCACCCTCGTGTTCTTTTTACTTTAACAGTATGTTTGTGAGCTCTCGTACCTTGTCTCTGGTTACTATGGGAAGGTCTCGGCAAACTGGCAAGTTCTGCAATACTATAAAAACCACCAGGCTTGGGCTTAGACTCTTTCTGGCTGTTGACCGAAAATGTTTTTATCTCCAGTTCTCATGAACTTCCTTTGGAGTATGTTGAGCAGCACTGCTGACAAGGATTGCAGCTGGTTTGGTTGGTTATGAATGTACAGGGAGGCCCTGTCTGGCTTGTGAGACCTTAGGTGGTTTGCACTGAACTGGGCTGAGAAGCAAACCAGGAACAAGGACAACATGTACATATACACACACCTGCTTATAATTAATTGGTGATTTCTCCCCCCTCCTCCCTTCAAACTCTGGAGGCTGATCATACCTGCCATAAAGCATGTATAGACCTGGACATCTGCTGCAAATCTGATGGCAGAGCTCCAAGACTGTTTTACAAGACATCAACATTGAAAAGCTGAGACCACGCTGCTCCCAAGGAAGCTCAGCACAGAGAGTTTCGGGATCAGACAAAGGGTCCAGTGGCACAGGGCACATACTGCACAGCCAGAAGCGACTGGGGCATGGCTGCAGGTATTCCACTGCCTTCAGCCAGGACATGTCAACGGCCCAGGACCTTGGCACCAAAGAGGTAAAACAGTTCCAAGAACTGAAGCTCACTCGCTCATGCAGTAACATATATGACTGATCAAAAGATGTTCTGCAACATATCTCCAGATCTCACCTCAGGAGCAAAATGAAAAGTGATTAATTTCTTCTTGCAAATATCCTAAGGACTCAGAATACTATCTCTGTCTAAATACCCACCAAACCCACAAAGAACTATAAACTGCTGGGCATATGATACTATATGCTGCAAATCTGTGCAGGATAAAAGATGAACCATTAAAGGCTGGTGAACCCCGTGAGCTACCACACAAGACCCCAGGGAATTCAAAGGCCTCTAAAGAGCCCCAAAACGCCCTGTTTTCCTTGATCCTGTGGATCCTGAAAATTGGGAAGTCAGGAATGAAGGAGATAAAAAAGGTGACCCCAGAAATTCGTTTCTCAGAAGGATTCCAGTAGAACCTATGTATTTTTAAATTAATGGTACAAAACTCAGAAGCATGGCACTGATGTAGTTAACAGGTTAACATTTTAGAGAACGCACATATACCATTAGATTTGCGCTTTCATGATTAGCATTCTCCAGAGACGAGGTAAGTTGAGGTTTCCAGCTCTTCTGATGACAGGAGCTGTTTGAATAAAGCAAGTTTATTCAGGCTCTCAGCAATATTCTATTACTTTTTTATCCAAATTCATATTATTCTTCTGAGAAGTGAAATTGGACTCTTTTTTTAATAGGTGAGAAACTATTATACACTGTAAAAGAAGCGTATAGTGAAAGCACAGTATGTCAAGACAAATTTTGATCCTCCTTCCCGCTTCATGGCATCATGTCCAAGAAAAATCATATAATACTACTTCTATGAATTTGTAATTTCATCCCAGAAAGTAAAGAATAGGATAAACATTTTCTGTTTGTTTTTCACTTTCACAGCAACACCATCCTTACTTGCTTCTAGATGGTCACATTTTGCTGACATTCACAAACATTTCATGTTGATCTTACATGGGTCACATCAATCATCTATACAGTTTCAATGACACTTTGTTAAATAAACTGTCATGAAAGATTTATAGAGAATTTGATAAAAGTAAAGAAGATGTAGTTTAGCTTTTAAAGATGCATTACCCCTTTTCTGAGGTGTAATATCAGCTCTAAAATACCATTAAGCTTTTCTGGCAGGAGATGAAGTGAGAAAATAAAACGTACTCTTTCATCAGCACTCACTTATTTGCATCCCTTGTGCTTCTACAAAACGCTGTGAGAACAGATCACCTGCAGCATTCCTGGAGGGAAAGGGAACCTCACTCACATTTTGTGCACTCTGTTCATCTCTACTAATGCTTGGCAGAAGCCATTAATGGTCTTAACACATTATTTGAGTAAAAATGACCTCCAGATTAAAAACAAACCAAGCAAAACAAAACTCTACTTGAGATTAAGATCTTTTTGAAAGTAAACTGATATTCCCAGATTCCCTATCTCAGAATAGGGAATGCAGACGAGTAACAAGCTTTCAATAAAAGCCCTTCTTCAGATAAACGTGGCCTACAGCATGCTCATTAAGATGTACTTAGATTTTTGGACTTTACTGATGTCAACCGAATATTTGAGAGCAGCTCACAATGGTCTCACTGTTGGGAACGGCCTCGATCACACTGAGGTCCCTGAAAAGAATCAAAGTCTGAAAAAACTTTTCATCAGTTTTCCACTGCTGAATGATCCAGTTACAAAGCAATTATTTGTGACATCTTTCAGTTACCTGCAAAGGCAGCTACGGCAGCTACCCTGCAGTAGTTCCACTAGCGACAAAACACCAGCAAGGAAGCCAGGATGGAAAGATGTTCTCCATTTAGTCTGGAAAAACCAGAAATGATTAATTAACCCTTCCAGAGAAACCAAGAAGACCGGCAATCTTTCACCTCTCTTAAAGACGATTAACTTTTGCAAGCAAGTGGACAGCAAGATGTATTCCTAAAAAAACACTGTACTTCGGGTCTGGTGCCTAATGATCAGACCCATCACAACTGTGGGTCAGGTTTTTGCACCTTCCCTCTACAAGAGCTCCTGTCACCTTCATGTAGTTATCTCATCCCAAACGTCTCACACGAAAGTTCAACAAACAGTGGATAAATCCATTGTTCAGGCAAGTAATTCAAGGAAATTAAGTGTTATTTCAGCAGTGACAGTTTCTTCACAAGAAACAGAATTATGAAATTATACTGATTTCCTACAGAATATCAATGACCAGAAGACAACAGATGTAGATGTGCAATGCTATAAGGCACTCAAAAAAAGCCCTGGCAAATTAATCTCCCGCTAATGTGCGAGAACAATTTCCAGAAATATAACACAGTAACTTAGAAAGTTTTCTTGTACACTATTTTCCTCCACCTTACAATTTCTGTATCAACAACAAATACAAAATACATAGCATAATTTTACATCTAGCCAGACACCCAAGAGTACACTTCATTTATGTTATAGTTATGATCTTACTGTCTGCAGTCCTGAGACCTTTCACACAGCTATCCTTAACATCTGTCTCACAACAAAAAGATAAAATTGCATTCTTCAACCAGCATCACAGGGCTGACCTCCTGCAAACCTATGTCCTCCATTACCCTATTTCTTCAGTCCATTCCATCCTCTATTAACCACACCGCATGCCCCACTTGCCACCAGGTGAGCAACTGGATTTGCAGGTTGCATCCATCCTTCTGTTGTCTGACACGAAGACCCCGAAGTTCATCTCTGCAGTTTTTACAGGGAAGGCACCATCATATTTGGGCTGCACGAATTCGTTTCTTAGGAAGAAACAGAGACATGCACAGTACCTGTTCAAGTGTTATACAGAGAACTAGTTGTGCGATTCCTACTCACATCAATCATGACCAAAACCTCCGGAGGGTTCAAAACACCCAAAACAACTGCTCTTTGTAAAGGGAACATTATGGTCCAGATCTCTACATCATCTGCTGAACTGACTTCACTCTCAGCAACAGCTTATTCAGGGTAAGTTTGGATCAGCAATTTAAAAATAAATGAATAAATAAAAGAGGAGTCCACTCTGCAGCCATAATCACAGTATTTAGTGGCATCTCAGCAATGTTAATTTGTAGGTACTGTAACTACTCTATTACCAGGAGTGTGTCTGGATACTGTGAACTCAGGGAAAAAAAAAAGGCTAAGAGTTTAAAGGCAGCAATTTACTCAGTTATTCAACACATCTGTCAAATATATTACTGAGTGGTAAATGAATAAATATTGGATTTCAATTGCTATGACTAGAAATAAATGGCTAGCCATTCTCTAAGCTGCAGCACTCTGAGCTGCAGGCTTTCGGTGTAGGCTTATTTAAAGAAAAGCAGAGTAATTAAAGTAATTCCTATATTGTGAAAAAGATCAGTTTGTGATTTGACAAATTGCAGAGCTAAAACATGACTGCCTCTCCTCTACCGCACGTCATGTGGGCCTCTGAAAAATACAAACATCCCAGACTACCACAGAGAAACCATTCCTACCGGATATCCCAAAGAGATCCTAACTGCCAAACACTGGAGGTCCAAAGACACACTCCATCCTGAAACGACTATTCCAAGTATTTTCAAATATCTTGAAAATAACTTACTGCCAGAATTACATGCATCTTAAACTTTTAGATCACATACTAATGATTGCTTATTACGTTAGATATTAAATTATATGCTGCATAAGAACTTTATTATTGTTCTGTGAAAACTGGTAGAGCCAAACCTGTGATTATTGGAAATGAGTGAGAACAATATTAGCTATCACAGAACAAATGATGGATATGCGTATGGCAAGATACCAGGAGCACCCAGCATTAACTGTCCTGCAACCTTCCCATTGTATTTTCTTACTGAAAAGCACTGAAATACACTGACAGATGAAGAGAGAGCAGTCTCTTGCCACGACAAGATACTTTCAACTGATTTGCTCCAGTTTCATTCATACCTGCAACAACCTTAAAAAACTGTTCTATGTTCAAAAAAAGGGAAAACATGAAAATAACTCAAATACTGATGAAGACCCAAGCTGCAATGGAAGTTGAGGAGCATCCTCAACCTCACAGGATGGAATTAAAACATCTACCTCCACGTAACAGACACAATGGATATGCTTTGCACCACCCTCACATGAAGTGACTTCATTAGAAAATATTGCTGTGAAGCAGCAGACAGTATTAGACCAAAGAAGCAACTGTCTCTTCTTATTATAGTAACAAAGATGATTAATACTAATTACTCATTTGACTCCAAAGTCTTAGCTGCTAACTGAAGGCAGGAGTGAAAGACACAGCTCCACTTCCTGAAACAGACTTTCTACCCCAACACACATAAATTCTTCTCCTATGATTTTAAATTAACTAAAGATTCATTAACTGCTTCACTTCAAGCCCCACCTTTTACAATCTAACTGTCCATGGATGTCTTCCCATTTTTCCTTTTTTTTTTTAACAATCTCCTGACCCACACCTTACACGTACTTTTAGTGTTAATGGGAGGACTTAATAAAAACTTACAATGTGCAGAGTCTGCAAAACTATTTTTGTAACACCAACTATTTACCTGTAATTTCTGCACATTACAGATTTCACTCTACCTGCTCTGGCAGAGCTTAGCACATGAAAGATGATCTAAACAGGTCTAACTCCTGCATATTGTTGCCTACCTATGTTCATGTTGATAATGCATGTTTAGAAGGTAACTAGAATCATCCCTTTATTGGGCAAACAGCAGCCAAGAGGGAATGCTACCAAGAGTGTGCATCTCTCAGCCCAAACACATCGTTTCTGCTTAGATCCGGGAGTTAAATACTCTGCTGATGCAGATATCCAGCTCTGGGTTGCTTCTACTATGGCCTTATAGTCCAGATAATCAGTGGCCTCTTAGTTTGACGTCTTAGATTTTCCCAGTCTTTATCAACGTGTGCTACGGGGCTGCTGAGGGAACTACATAACAGGATTAACTAATGGCAATAACCCTCCTTTGTCCAAGAGGATTACCGTCATTCAGCACTAGGGGAAACTGAAAACCAGGAGTTCCTTTTGTGGTATTTATTTAATATTCTACTCTGTAATCTGTTTGCAACAGTCTTAGTGCAAAATGTCATGGGAAGATGTAAACACTCACCAGATTCCTTTTTGTACCTACAAACAAACCAAATGAAAAACAAAAAACAGTTTGTTTCCTGTCGCTCAGACCGTTCCAAGATCCTGATGCTCTATGTTATTTAACGTTTTCAGCTGACTTTGGGGACATTGTAGGCTGCTCTGATGAGGCATGTTCTAGTGTCAGCCAAGAGTTTATCCCTGGCATGCTTGTCAATCAAAATAAAACTAACAGACGGCTTTCTTTGTTTCAAATGAGCTTTCCCTGGTCATTAAAATTCACTTTTTATTACAAAAAATACCATTTGGAGAGAGCAAATTGAAATGTTTGTGGTTCCTACTGAATCAACTTCTACTGAAGTTGACTGTTGCAGAAGAATCTTGAAAATATAAGAAATTCTTTATTTCATTGCCTCTGTGCTACCTATTACTGGTCTTGCTATCGCATGCTGACTACAGAGAGGTCATTTCATATTAAAGCCGTAACCAATGTTTTGGCAAGGGGATGGCATGAGTCCCTTTAGTGTTTGCAGCAGCAGTAAACAGAAGTCTAGGAAATTAAATTTTTCCTAGGACTGAGCAGCAGGACTCAAGGTATATATCTCTTCAGACTGTATAAAATACAACAGTTATCAAGCGTCTACTTTTTAGAAAACACTGGGTTTCCTATGCCAAATATTGAGAAAACCATGCTCTCTTAGATTAGATTTGGAAACTTACGGCAAAAGCATATAAGTCAATAGAAAATTTCATCTAGATTATATATTCCTGGCAAAATAATAATGCGCTTCCAGCAACACCAGCTTAATTTTGGGGAGATAAATCAAGAAGCTATCCAAGTATATCCTGACAAAAAGTCATGATCTCCAAAGCAGCCTTTGTGAAACAGAACGCAGCATAATGATTTGTAATGATGTACAATCATGTAAAGGAAGCCACTATTTTATCTGAAGCTCCCACACAAGTAAGAATACAGACCACTGCAAATACCAGATTTCCTTTTCCTTTTTAATAAAAAGGTATTAAAAAGCCCTAACAAACAAGGTTTCAAAATCATTATCATTCTTCTCTTCAGGGAAATTGTGCATATAGCCTCTAATTTTGTCAATTATGAACACGTGGGATTTTAGTTATTATAAACACACTTTCCTTCCACTGACAGTGATTCAAATCCCATCCTACGGATTTATTTGCAGCCCTTAAAATCAGACTCTTTCTTTTGTTAACATGCACAATCCTCTGCAACTGCCCTTGGAATAAGATGGCAAAATGAAAATGACAGTCTCTGTCTACATCTTCTACAGACTTTACTTCAAATGTAGAATGTAGCTAGTGGAAAAAAAGAAATAACTGAAATGGTCTAAGATACAGTTCTGGGCAACACAGTATTTTAAGCTAAAAATACTGGCTCCAATTTGGAGGAAAATAAGACAGGAAATAAATGTCCATAACTTAGCCCAGATGCTGAGCGTGAACTATAATCCTTAGGTCACCACTTAATCCTGCGTAACTGATAGCATTTGCACATGAAGAAGCAAAAGCCCAGACACAAATTACCCAGTGATTGTAATGTAAGTACCCTGCTCCTCTCAAAACAAGTTCTTACTGAACTCATTTTTATCCTACCTATGCAAATAGTAATACTTGGATTCAAACCCATCACGCTGCCCTGTCTTAATCACTGTTGCCACTTCTATCCTTTAAACTGCAAATAGATTCATATTCATTTTGGTTCTAATAGTATTTATGAAATGTTGCATTTGGCACATAAGGAAAAATGCAGTTTGGCTGCTCGAATTCATAATTCTGTAATGGAAATTACTCGAATTAATTACAGCTTCAGTTAGACAGACACACACAAGGTTCCTGTCACACAAGCAGGAAAGCACATCGGATGGACTCGCCAAGCTCCACCACTGGCTGGCATCTGTTCCAAACACATGGGGTGAGTTCCTCCTTATTCTAGATCCTTTGATGAAGGTTGACCTAGCAAAAAAAACTGGCCCTTAAATTCTATCTATACCCAGTTACCCCTAGGGCAAAAGCCTGTCATATTAAGGGAAGAATAAATTGTCTCATAATGCTATTAAAAATCTTCATTAAGTGGAATGATGCCTCTTGAGTATTTTGCAACACAATTAATCAAGAGGAATAGCAAAAATTATGTATTCTTAGAAAGAAACATTTTCTTAGCACTTTGACTGAGCTACATTTTCTGACTAAAACTCCCAGAAAGAACAAATATGCCATTTTCTCCCGAGATGCTGATTAACACTGGAAGCACTAATATGCCCTGTACTTGGCACTGAAGCCTGAAGTGTGTCAGGAAGATGGGGGGGATCCCTCTTTTTCCTTTTTCTCTCCCCTAGCCCTCCTTGGTAAAGGCAAATAAAAGATATATGCAGAGTAGTTTTGAGAAATCATGATCCTCCCACCCTTTAGGGTTAAAGGAATATAAATCCCAGTCCTGACAAGCAGTTACAATAGACACAAGGAGCTAAACGGTGATGACATTATACAATATCCTCATTGTTACAGAGTAAAGCATCAGAAGAGAAGGAAATAATACTTTAATTTCATTTTATTACTAAATACTGAAGTATTACAGAGGCAGAATTCCATCCTAGTTAAGTAGTTAACTCGTAAAAGTAATGTGTGTTCTAAGAAATTACCTGAAATTAGTTTACTGCTTTACTACTTGTCATTTCCTACATGAACTGTTCTACGCTTCTGACACTTGTTGCACTGATTTCCCTTGATTTAGTCCAAATGTTTCTTAAATTTTAGCTTCAAAAATCAGACACAAAATTTCAACTTACCCCTTCGTCTTGCAATTGCAATGTTCACTTTTATACCAGTGCAGTTTTCGCATGTTCACACCACCACAGAACTGCTGTCTTGCATTTGGTGGATGGCACACCGACCATCTACACAACCTCTGTGCTCCCAGTTTTTCCCCTGCGTGTGATTTTGACAAAGTACTGGTAAATACTCTCCCAAGTACAATTTTCAAAGCTGTTTTGCACCTATCCTTATCCGTTTCACCCAGACAGCATTTTCCACACTGTGTGAGACAGTACCATAAACCTTCCTGAAGTGAAGACACGACATGCGCTGCTTTGCCTTTCTCCTCAATGGACTGGTATTCTTTCATAGAAGGAAATCGGACTAGTTTGATAAAACTTGCTCTTGACAAATCCATGTTGTCTGTCTCCTGGGCACTCACAACAGTTTATTAGTTGCAGTATTTTTTTAACTGATCTGAAGTGGTCTATAATTTCCAAGCATTTCCTCCTCTTTCCTTCTCCCCACCCTCCTGATACGTCCCTCATCCCTCCATGACTTTTCAAAGGCCATTCATCACTCCAACATCTCATTCACCACTCCTTAACTACACTGTCTCAGACCCAGCTGACTTGAAAACACCTAACCTGAATAAGCTTTCTGTCACACTTTCCTCGCTCGAGTTTATATCTTGCAGTTTTGTCACTGCTATTAATTGATTAGACATCTAATTGCACGTGACTTGAAACCACGGAAGTCTGCTGTCTTCCCAGCACCATCTGTTGCTACCTTTCCCTTCGCGTTGCAGGGCTTCAACCCTTGCTTTCCTCTTCCCAAGAGAGACATGCAGAATGATTTCCCCCTACTCTGGAAAGCATCTCCTGATTGCATCTCACTTTGTTCTTTGGCCTTTCCAATACGATCCCTGCATGCTCATGCTATTCTTCTCTAACCCTTCACTTATGTCCCTCTTTGGCATACTGGTTCTGAGACTCTGTCATACAAAGATTCCTAAGTTAGCAAATCTGACCTCTTTCTACAGTTGGCATTTTTCCTCTGCAGTGGAACCATTTGTACTAATTCCCATAATAAACAAACCAAAACCAATCTCCCCTCTAAAGCTGCTTTCTCTACCCTAATATACAGTACCTATTACTACTACGTCCCATGCTTTGGATATTCCTACCTGAATCCACATGGATCCCTCGTGCTTTGGTGGCCTTTAGAGCAGGCTACCATCATAACCAGTCCTCTTCTCCCATGCCATCTCACTCCATAGCCTGTCCCTCCAAGCAACTGCACATGCCCTGTTTTATAAGGTAACATCTCTTTCCTCTTCAGTTGCCTCTGCATCCAGAACAAGCCATATCCTTCACAACAATACTCAAGTTCTGTGAACTCTCTTATCAACTCTCGTAACAACCATAAACTACAATCATCTACTTGTTTTTTTACTTTGTTTTTCCTGTTTATTTCCTTGTACTACATCAATTACAACACCACTTTAAGGCAGGGGGGCAAACTAGATGATCGTAAGTTCTTTCCAACCCAACCCATTCTAGGATTCTATGATCTGGAAGCAACCCACCTGCCTGTTTCACGTACCTGCTTTAAGCACATTAACAGTAACTTCATACCTCTGACTTTGTGAAGGCTTAACCTTGTATCTATATTAACCTCCATGCCTTTGCCATCTCACCCTAATTCCGATTTTGAATCTTCGTGATTACATTACAAAGGTTATATGTAAACACGCACATCAACATTTTCCAGGATGTGCATTCTACTTTATTTACTTCTGGTATTAACATTTCTACTTGTTCAGAACAACAGGTTAGAAGAGGAAGAAAGCAGTAGAACAAACAAGTTGCTCCTAAATCATACTGTCAGGACAGTTCCTGATCCAATAACTGATGTGGGTACCCTGTTTTCTGCATAAGCAGCAGTCTGTGCACAGTCCAACTCTACCTGAGAAAAGCACCAAAATTGAGTAGATCCAAAGGTACAGTCACCTTATATACAGTTTAAAATCTCTGAATGTAATGATATAACCCAATGCATACAAGCAGAGTCACCTTTTCTCATCTTGTATCTCAAAACCTAAAACCTCTTTTTTTTCCCCCCTACACACCTACTTCCCTCATCCACCCCTTTCATTTTCATACACCACCACCAGTGCAGACTGTTACCAGGCCAGCCTCAGTTTCAGCTGTACATTTCCAAAGAAGCAGACTCTGGAAGTTTTATACAGCTCTCCTTCACCACAATGACATAATACAATATTGATCCAGGAACACTGCTGCTGTCGTGCAGCTGACACTGTGATATAGTAGTAAAAGTCATCAAGGGTCTACCAAAGATAGCGTGGCAGCATGTCCGCAATGCAGCTGCGAAAGAACTGAGGCAGCACTAGATATGCACAGAGTCAGGGAAAATACCCAGTTACAGTGATCGCAACTCATTAGGATATTAACATCAGTGGTCACAACAGCTTACTTTTTTGTCGGTTTAATCTTTCTTATTCTGTTTACGACCATTTGGTTTAGTTACCAACATACTGCAGAATTCTGTTTAGGAGGAATTCGGAGTTTCTCTTCCTCAAGTTATGTTTCATTACAGACATTCAACCAGAGAACTTCTCTAATGAATTCCTTTTTTAGGCCATGCTAAACTTGTATTTGATTAAATTAGGAACATTACTTTTACCTAAATAAAGAATAGAAGAGACCAACTGTTATGCTGCACGATTTTTCTCTGATGCCACATATATTTCCTTAAAAATTGTGTTTATTCTGCATCATCTTTTCAAAAAATGTCAGCATGTACCTACAAACTCTTTAAAAAAAAAAGGCACCATTTATAATAGTTAATATTTTCTCATCCATAGAGCTTTGACTTGGAACATAAATTATTTCATTTGCGAAGCATGCTGTGTAGTACTATTACAGAAACATAACCAAACAAGAAATATTTGTAAGCTCCAGTAACTGCCCTTATGAAAGTCATACAAAACCAAAATGGAGGTAGGACTTCAGTGAACCATTCTGGAGAAGCAGGCAAGAAAAAAATACTGTCATTTGCTATTATAGTGACAGTATTTTCTTTACATATAGTCCTTTAACACCCCCAGTGTTTCATAACAGTGACTTCCCCACAGCAGGAACAGATTTGGGTCTGGGGCCATTTCTTGAAAAGCTGTCAAATTTTGAAAATCCCTGTTTTCATACTTAATTGGGATTCCATAAACTGAACTTCCCTTTCATTAACATCCTTTCCCCATTCCCAGTATTACACATGTGACAGTTACCATTGTCAACTCTCTTTAAATTTGTACAAGTTAACTGGGGCCTCAGCTCAAACTGATCTGAATTCCTGCCTGAATCTCCTCTTCCTCTCCTAAATTACTGCTTAGATCAACAGTAACCCCATATCCCACACTGCTACTTTAATTTTGCCTTCCCCTTTTTCTCCCAATCTATTCAGGCTTCCAGCATTAACACCAGTAGCTCCTCCCTACCTGAAACAGTTTGCAAAAGAACTGGACCATTTAAAGACACTGGGGAATTACCTCCTGCCCCTGCCAATCCTGTCAAGGAAAGAAGCAGCCAGACTTGCACTCAAGGGAAGCAGCTGAAGGAAGAAGCGTGAAGCTAAAGCCAACAGAGGCAAGGATCCTGAGGAGATGGTTGTGCGATCATCAACTGGGGACAAAGAAATGTATCCTGGAAAGGAGACACCTGAAACAACTAGAAAGTAAGAAGTGGGAGCAGAAGTCTAATTTCAGGATAACTGGAGTACAGAGGAGAGAGACAAGAAAATTAGGACTTAGAAGGTAGGTCTGAAGAAGACAGATGAAAGATGAGGGCATTTGAAAGAAGTGAGGAACTGGTGCTGGAGCGGAGAAGGGAAGAAAAACCTGTCATGTGAGCTACAAAAGACTAGCAGAAAACTTGTACTTGCTGAAGTACACTCCAAAGACAAGCACAGCTCAGTATTTCCACTGCAGCAAACATCAGTGAAAAGCACTGCCAAAGGCATCCACATCTTTCCAATGCTGGCTCACAGGGATGGCTGCAGCAGGTTGTAGCTATAGCTACTGCATCAGTCCCTATGGTAGATCTGGACAATCCATAATATGGACCCTTATGGGTGACACCAGTTGCAGGTTACAGAAGGTCTGGGGGTTTTGACTGTGTTTCAAAATCATGAGTAATCACAGATACACACAGTAACGTTAGAAGACCACACGATTGAAACAAGCACCCCAAAATCATGTAATTTCAGAATTGGTGCTGCTTGTGCGACTTGAGTTCTACTGTCCTATTACAGCCCTGAATTACTCTCCTTCCCCACCAACCCATCCCAAAGGACCACTATCCCTTTACACTACACCAAGAGTGTGCTGTGGGTACGGGCAGCTGGTGAGCAGCTTAGCCTTGCCTTACTGCTTTGTATAAGAAATAAGCAAACGTATGAGCATTTCCAGGATCACTTCCTCACTCCTGTGTTGGTAAATGCACAAGGATGTACAGCCTTGAAGATATAATGCATCGTTAAGCACAAGATAGACAGGGCAAGGAGTTAAGAGGAAGAAGTCTGGCACGAAGTGATGCAACAGATTTTGATAAAGTTTCAAACAAATCTTGAAGAAGCCTGTTTCAGAGAACATGAAGAAAAAAGCAGCTCATTTGGAAGTATAATTCATACTAACGTTCTGAATAAGACTGGGGGAAGCTTAAAAAAAGTCAGGACCGTTTCCGTACATTTTGTGCTGCTGCTTCAGCTCTGTCCCCTCAGTCCTCCCATGGCATTGGCAGCATAGTGGGCAGCGGCATGGAGCGAGCGAGAAGGCTTGTGAATCTTTATTACAGCTCTGCTGTAAACCACCAGAAGACAAAGTACACAGTTCCAACCAGAACAGCTGTTATTTTCCAATTAAAAATCACAAGACCAAAATATTAATTTATTAAGCAAGTGTTCAGTTTGAGCAGCCACAAGTACATTTCCTAGCAATATATTCTTGTTTTTAAGAGAGGCTGTTGGGATGTCTCTGGCATAAATAATTTAATGTGACAAAACAGTTTATTGTCTGCTGCTGATATGCAAACAACTCCATTCCATATTGTGAAATACTGTCTCAATATGTAATGAACTGTAAAGGCTTTTCCTTTGGGGGGGAAAACAAAATTTGTTGACGTTTTTCCAAATGTTTTACCTAGTAAAGTATTTGCTGTGTTAGACTTTGAGAAAGATTATCTTCTGCTATCATAGAAGCAAGTTAATAAAGTGACAATAACAAACTGATGTATCTGTCAAAGTTTATAGATAAGGATGTCAAGCTATAGGTTATCAGCCTACAGTACTGACACTGTCCATTTATCATAGCCCCCCAACACACACTCTGTCAGCATTGTTTATTTTCAGTCAGGAGTTAAATAATGACCATGTACTAAAAATGCCTTTGGGGAACTGCTTTGTCTTACATACTGTTCACCTGTTTACTTCAGAGTAAGTTTTGAGTTGCTTTTATTTAATTTTCTGTTTGAACAGCTGGTATTTATCAACTTCAAATGGACTTCAGCTCAATACACTGCAGAAAGTTCTACTGCATTTCTACACTTGCTGCACACACACGGCTTGTGAAATGGCAACGAGAGCACCTCCACCGCCAGCCCGGACAGAGGAACGCGGAACATGCCCCAGTACTCCTGCAACTACAGCAGCACTGGAGAAGAGAAAGAACATATAAAATAGGAGGGGTTTTTCCAGGGTTCAGCAATAGAAATCATACCCATTTTGTACTGCTCAGGGCAGATAACAGCCTGTATTATTTCCTGTTCTTACTCTGTATTTTCTTTACAGTACGCAAACATGCTTATAAAAAGGTAGGAGACGATGTGGAACGTGGCGGGTTTCTTGTCTGCCTGTTGTTCCAGAGCAGTCAATGGCAAAGAAAGAGAACAGAAGCAAGTTCTGCTGAAGTTAGAGGTGAAAATACAAAGAAGACACAGCCCTGGGGGGCGGGGGAGAACCACTGAGCTTTTTTGTTTTCATCTTAAATACCTAAAAAAAGCTCCATTTTTTTTCTCACATACTTAAACATATAAACTAATTCTGTAAAACAATTCCATAAGAAGTTATAGAAAGAATTAAACAATAGACAAATAAATCTAAATGTTACCGAAAAGTAAATGCCAAGATATAACCAACAATGACATGAAGGGTTATTCATTTTTTCCTCTGTCTAGCAGGCAGGGTGACTGAAAGATATTATTCCACCTGAAATCACTTTCTGGAACTGACAGCTCTAATTGTCATATTTGACGAAGTAAAAAAGAATGGGAAAGATCATGAATTCTTAATTCAAACAAGTTTCTATTACTTTTTTTGGAACCACTGTCTGAGGACGGATCTTAATCCATACTCAGACATGGGCTGAGAATTAACATATTACTCTAAAAATGCTTTTTCTTATCAGTGGCTTTTTGCTACTATTACAGTACAATTTAATAAGAGAACAGAAAGTAAAAAATGGAATCTCCATTTATTACTGTCAGAGAGAGAGGAGGGAATCGGGGGGTGGAGAAGTGTGGTGGTGACACAAACACCTTAAGCAGAAGTTCCCAATGCCAGTTGTTCTCCCTCAACACAAAACTGGCTTAGAAATTTAAGGACTTGAGTTGTATAAAGCTCTGCAGAACTGTAGTATGAGGGTTGTCATGCCCCCAGTCCTGTGCAGAAGAACAAATAATACGGCCTTTGGACATGAAGATGCTAAAACTAGTTAAGGTGATACTTAGTACCATATGACCTTCAACCAAGACTACAGACACTAATTCTCCTGAACTTCATTTTATCAGAGAAGACAGAAATCTAAAAGACTAAAAACTTCTCTTTAAAGTAGCCATTTCTCATGAAGAACACTGCAGTTGTAATGAATCATGAGACATCTAAATATATGTTTATAAATAAAAGCCTTTCTTTTGCAGTCTTTGAAATTACAATCCAAGTGGAACACAATTTACACTGTGATAATCAGTTTAACTTAGACACCAGAAGGCAAAAAATAGGCTGTTATGTAACCAATAGTTTTAAATACAAGCATTAGACAAACAACTCTGAAAAGCGAGTCTGCAGCAGAGACGTGTGCGCCCCAGCTTCCATCCCAACTGGAAGAGCAAATAAAAATTATCTTAAAAAGGTCTTGATTGAAACCACTCTGTTTTGGTCACGATTCACACTGCTGTTAGAGAAGGTACTTCAGCCCCTTCCCGTGTAGGAAGGCTGTGGAAACCCCTGCCACATTTGCGAATCTCATTTAGTAAGACTGAGTGGAGTACAACACTAGAAGACCTCTTGAGCTTCATGCTGGAAACTTTTTCACAGGAGCCCAAGCCTATTGTGTAAGAGGAACCAGGGGGTGCCGAAGGAGTTGGTTGCTATGGTGGCATCTCATAAATCATCAATTATTGTCTGTTATTATGAAGGTGACAGCCTCATAAAGAGATTTGCATTTTCGGCTAATTTTAAGATTTTTTTCCGCAGACATCATTTGCTTTGTAAAAGAAATGTCATGACAACCATAGAACACTTACGCTTGTTATCGGGTAGTCAGGCATCCACTTGGCCCCCATCAGTTTGGCATTTGAGCATCATAGCCTCTTTTGCATTATTGAGTAGTTTATCTTTACAGTTCATAAATATATTTCTAAACGTGGGGACAGCATAATAGGAGAATGCGGGGAAAGCGATGGAGGGCTCCTGGTTGCCACGACAACCTAAACTGATCAATTCCCTGTCACTGTTTTAAAAGAGGCACCACTCTCCTGTGGCCCCCAATACTAATTACAAATGCAGGCCCTTCGCTGGCATGTTCAGCTTACAGATTAAAGCAGTTCATGCCTAATTTATCATTTAACATGTCCTCCCACATTTGTAGTGCCGTACAGAATGAATAACAACTTCACTTGTTTACAGCATTTTCAACTTAATTCCACTAATTAGTTTTGCAGTTGCTGGAATCCGAGGGCTGCTGCCCCTTGGAGAAGCCGGCCGCAGGCAGCGCGGTCGCCACACGCTGTCACCAGGTCCTGCCCTGGACCCCCGCGCTCCCCCCAGGGCATGGCAGATGATCAATACACTACCTATTGATACCCCCCTTCTTTAAAAACTATTTCTTTTTAAGTGACTGGGAGGGATTTTAGGGCAGTGGAAAAGAAATGATGGAAAAAACCTGTTTAGTTTTATAGTAGAATCATTCATACTGAACTGTGTGATGTTTGAGACAAAACCGCCCTGTATTTCCCCTGCAAAATGGACATTCTGGTAGCCACAGGCGCTGCTCTTCCAGCCAAACGTCTACTGCTTCGTTTAAAGAGTGCCACCAGATTTCATCCAAACTGAACTTTAAACGTGTGTTTCAACACTGCATTAATCACAGCCCAAGCACCCACCACTATGGCCGTTCTTCCAGACCTTCGTGACCAGCACTTGTGGATGTCTTGGAAAACCCTTTCCCACCCTCTGCATTCCATAACAATACAGAAGAGTGTGAAATCTCTATGAGGAAACCCAAAATGCGTTGGACCCAAAACGCTCTCCTCAGGCACCTGGGAAAACAAACATGTTTAAAGACAGAGGACAGTGACAAACGTCAAGATCCAGTGTCCTAATACCTGGAACAGCCTCTGACCTTTCTCCTCCAAAGAATGATATTGTAAAGTTTGCATATTCCAAAACACTCTGTAATTTGAAATGTCAAGAACCTGTAAGATTCCTCCCTGGTGATATGAAAAGTTTCATGTTCAGCCACCTCTGGGAGGGTTTTTTGGTTCCTCAGTAGTATTTGCACTTTTGCAGTCACAAAGGAGACCATTCGACAGCCTCTGCTCCAAGCAGCTCCTCCCTGTCATCAGCTTTACAAAAGAGCTCCATCCCAGAACTCCTGTTAATCAACAAAAATTATACATCCAAAGAAAGCTAAAACCCTTCCACAGGTCTTGGGGGGTTGGCGCGGGGCAGTGCTTCCAACTGCTGCTCAGCTGCAGCACCACGGGGCCCATCCAGCCCCACAGCCTGTGCTCACAGGCACTGTGCTCACCAGCACAGGGGCTGTGCAGCAGCATGAAGGTGAAAGCTCCAGTGCCCTGATTCCAAAGGGAAATCTGGTCAGCTTGGAGCATTGGAAACCCGTGCGCAAGCAGCCATCAAACAACACAAAGGCTGGAAGAGGAGTTTACACAAAAGCAGATTTTAGTGAAAGGCTGCTTCTGCTTTCCACAGTGGTTTAGTTCCCTTTCAGATATTCAAGTGTCAGCTCCAAATCATCCTCTTCTACCAACAGAGCAACTGCACGGATACATGTTAAGTACATAGCCCAGCCAAGGCAAGTGCTGATAACAGTGGATGCTGGTTTAGAAGGAAAAAAAAAATAAAGCCATCACAACAAAACTTTTCTCACATATAATCTACATTCTCTGTGATTTACATTTGTTTTGTCTCCTATTATTTAGATCTTCATACCCCACGTGGATACTACAAGGGCAAGGAGAGACCTCTGGCAATCAGCAGCATTAAGCAGGACTTAATTTTACCAAAAAAAATCTGAGAAACAGCAAGTCTACATTATTTTCCCTGATCAGATCTTAGCATTTTCTTTAAATACACAAAATTGTTGGGGATACACATTCAAAAGGAGGTATCTTGAAAATTATTATACATTAGCACACCTTCAATGTCTGTGTATTACTACTAACACCCCCTTCACAAGCAAAGAACCTCTCTGTGTCAGGACAACTGCTGACAGTTGGCTTTGCTGTACTCATTTCATTCTTCAAAGTGTTGATGTATTTTTGCTGGAAGCACATAGAGGATTCGATGCTCAGTATCACCTGGACACTGACTGCCCCCTTCCCTCACTGCTTTTTTACAAGACAGAGGCCATCAGGGGCACAAAACTAAAGGGGCAGCTCATGTCAGCTTGGAAGGACAGGCAGGGCTTCAGTAAGGCGGGAGTCTGACTGCTGCCCACCCACATGCAACCTGTGCTCCTTTTGGCATTGATGCTTCTTTAGGACTAGATGTCCTCTCCTGGACAGCCACAAGAGACAACAGCAGGGAATTGCCTTGCCCTCTCCCCAGACTCAATTCCCAGGGAACAGCACCATCTTCCTTCCAAAAGCTGCTGTAGTACAGCAAACCCTTTTAACACAAGTTGTGCAATCAGAGTTTGCACCCTCCTTCCACAGAGTTTCCTTAATGCTAGCATCCATTTTTTGAATTCCTTGCAAATACACAGAAAGCTCCTTTCCCATCCCCTCTCCAGGAAGACCACCAATCCCATTTAGGGCAACAACATCACGGTAATATGCTGGTGTAAGTAAATCAAAAAGCATTTTGTCTGAGCACAAACCAACAACAGCTATCGTCTCACTACTCAAGTGCTTCTGCCCGTTTGTATACCAGTATCATACACAAGCAGCACATACTACTTCTTTAATATCCAGTTTTTTCACATTGTCTTATAAACTTATACTGGTTTCCAGTCCCCAGAGCACCAAAACTTAGTCATTGAACTTGAACTACATACATAAATGGTATGATTCTTAGGATAAGTATGTTTAAGGCATACAGTAGACTGTGCATTAAGAGTTAGTGTTACAGAAATAAACTCAGTGTATATTAAGAATAAACACTCTGTTTTTATAAAATAATTACATACTGCTCAGAAAAGAACGTGACAACTTCAGTTCTTCGTGAAGCACAGCAATCGCTCATGATTTGCCTTTTATGATTACATGCTCGTTCCAGATCTCACTTCTTATTCCGGTTGAGTACCTCAGGCTTGTGCATGGACTATCCGAAAAAAAGTAGTATCATTTGAATGTTTAAGGAACGGGCTGTTCCAGCCTTGCAGTATTTAACACTCCACTCTATGGTATGTTTGCCATGAGACAATGTTTTTATTGCTGTCTCATTCCTATCATTCCTGTTATTTAATGAACCTCAGCCTTCGTCACCTGCAGAAATCCTTGGCCCACACTATACCCATCAGATGAATAGAGATGCTGGTACAGTCATTTTGGTTTTGATTTGCTGTCAAACAGCATATTTGATGGAAGATGCTACACTGTTAGCAATGTAACACACCAAGGATCCACATCGACCACAGAATCTCCCCTGTCCCACTCTACCTCTGGTTGCTCTCAGTTTAAGATCACTAAAAGAACCCTGAGAGTTAATACAGTACCTTCAGGTTATTAAATGTAACACGCAGAACATTACATTATTATGCTACACATGGCTAAGGAATTTTAGTATTCACAGGATTATGGTAATTAAGTCTTCCTTCACTTTGGGTGATGTGACACTTGCTTGACTATAATGTCACTCCACTTAAAGTCTGTGTAAACAACATTATCTTAGTCACTCTGCATTACATTTCCAACTGTGAGCAAAATTACAAGGTCAGAGTGGACAAGAATGTAGGTAATCCCAAGGAAACATCATGTAAATGACTAGCTCAAGGTTCAAGCTGGGTTTTCAAGGGTGGTAAAAGGCTTATGTACTACACCAACATTTTAGTATTGTTTTGTAGAAGGCATCACTATCAAAATGCATTTCTGTTTGTAGGGACGTTTAGCTGGTCAGAACATTGCAAACTTTCTTTTCTAAGTGAGGACTCGGCTGCCAAAGATATGCGAGGAGTAAGAGAGCTGCTTTTTTACAAAAAGCTATATGAAACTAGCAGAATATTAATTAACACTATAAGTGACAGATGCAAATAAGGAAATATATATTCCAATGGCATCATTAACATAACACAATAAAATCTCCATTAAACTGTCAAAGAGCTGGGAAAATATACTGACCCTATTGTTAAGACCATTTCTTTAAATTCACTTAATTGAATTTGCTTTAGCATTGAATAGTAAAGAGGAAAGCATTTAGTCCTTTCTTTCTAATTTCAATTGTTAAGCATGAGACTGAATCTCTTTTCACCTAACAACTATGTGGTAAACTCAGGCACACAGACATTTCTCAGTCTAAATATATACATACATATATATATGTATATATCCCAAAAGCAATACTGCTACAGGACGAGACAATACATCATGTGGCCCTGCCAGCTAAGCTGCTGTTAGAGAAGTTCCAAGCTACAGTGGCAGGCTCCCTCTGGTACCGACGCCTGTCTAGTTCTAAGCAACAAAGATTTAGCACACTTCCTGGTCTTAAACTAAACAATAAGCTTGCACAGGTGAGCAAGTTGCTGTCTTCCAATTAACAGATAACAGCTTAGAAGTCCTTTAGCTCTGCAGGTTTGGAATAGAGCTGTTAAACCCTTTTCAGTAACATAAAACTGACTTAAACAGAGAAAGTCGTGTTAGCAGTTAGAAACCGCCAAAGTTGTTCAAGCACTGTAAATCCACAAACAGCCATATCAGTAATGGGGCTTTAATAATTCCTGGGAATTCCACCTGCAGAGAAGTGATACCCAGGGAGATGTCACTGACAAACCAGATCCTTGGAAATGCCATTTCAGCCATTTCTGTCTTAAACAGTAGCGGTGGGAAATTTAACTAATGACAGAAGTACACAGTTTCAAGTTCTCTGAGGTAAGAATTATATTCAGAAGTTCACTATGAATACAGGCCTTTGCCAAAAAACTACAGGAGTGAAATCTGTCCACACCAACCTCCACTCGCTCTGCTTGAGGATGCCGGTGGCCAGACAGAGCCAAGGGCCTGCTCCCACCTCACTCCCAACCTCGCTCCCCACCATGTGCTGCACACTTACTAGTTCAGGTATGAACACAAAAGTTCACAGCCTGACCACTGGCCATCCAGGCTGCATTCTTCTCCCAAAGGTCAAATTACAAACTTCTTCATTTTCCAACAGGAAAACAAGGAAGAAGCTGGGACACTGTCAGCTGTATGTATTTATACACCAGACGTTTAAACTAGAACAAGTGTTAATAGCCATTAGTACCTTACATTGTTCACAGTAATATAACTTCTGATATAATCTACCTTTAATCTATATAGCGTATAATCAACAGATACAACCTGTAACAGCTGAATATGAACAGTTAAAACCATACACAAAAAAAGTCTTTCTCACTTTAAACCACTTCCTACTCTACATTTAGGACATAGGAATTTGTCTCTCATCTTTCTTCTCTGCTGAAGAAAAGCCAAAACAGGGTTTGCACTTCACTCCGAAAGCACCACACTGCATATTTACCTGGTTGCTCCTGGAGAAAGTTAGTGAGCCACCAGTGACAGAACTCCCATTAGTAAATTCATCAGCATGAAGGGCTTTGAAGGTACGACATGGGGACTGCTCCCCTATCGAGCCTACGTTAAAACAGTACAATTCAATTATTCCACTGATTACGAATTATTTGTGGCTTTTTAAAAGTTGTTTGCAGCCACAGACGTTGGGAAACAGTGTTCAAACTTATGATCTAAAACTACGCAGCCTGTGACTACCGTCAAAATCAGGTACAATGCTCAGCGTGAAGGAAAAAAGGTGTTTCCCAGGCAGGGCTGCTTAAATCCACAAACAGAAAAGGGTGCGCAAACACTGGAAGCCGCAGCTCTGCTCCTCCTGCGTGCTCCTGCGCGCTCCCGCAGTGAGGTACTGCTGTCCTGAAAGAACACCCTGCCCGAACTCTTACCTGTATAGGACATGCAGGCATTTGATGAGAGTAACATTGTTTAAACTGCATTTCACAGAACTCAGCCATTTTAGGCCACTGTTGTAACTGCTTATAACCGACAGATCATTTCCTATTTGAAATATCTCAGTATTCACCAGTCGTATTTATTATTTATGTTGCATGTTAATGATTCTTGTCACATACATTATAACAGAGTCTTACTAGAGGATTTAATAGAAAAACAAATGAAAACTAAGTGCATATAATATTACTAACATAAACAGGCAAAATATCATCAAGATCAGTAACTTGGTGTCTATTTTGGCAGGAGCTGAATTTGGCCTAATGACTTCTGGTTCTGATTTAGCAAGGGTTCCCCATCATGTACGACTTTGTGACTTCTTCAGTATGTTTTCTTTGAAAAGTAAAGGTTTTCTGTATGAGATTGGAATTTAATTGTTTCCTTTTTAGACAAATATGCTTTTGGTTGGATGCTGATGGAAAGTGCAATCAGATGTCAAAAGGGCAGCAGTACAGTGAGATTATGTACTGAGGTCTAGGGCAGGACAGGCAAACAAGAAGGATCTCAGATCACTTGAGCAGATCCTTATAAATAAAATCTCAGATAACAGGCTTTGTTTAATCTGCAAAAATGCATATCAGCAGGTCAAATCAACTTCTGTTATGTTAACTACTTAAGTTACGTTCTTATTAACAAATATGCCTGATAGCATAACAGAACTCTCATCTGTGAGCATCTGGAATGCAAGGAGTGGGGGGAAAAAAAGTTCAAGTCATTAGGAATGACATATCCTACATCTAGAAGGAATGAACTGTCCTCTTGCCACTGGGGGGACAAGGAGCATTTAATATCTACATTTCCAATGTAGATTTTGAAAGATTCATTCTTTGCAGTATTAAACCCCTAACAATGAGAAGGTTCCCTCATTACTAGAATTATTCAGAATTCATTCATTTATGCCAAATATGTTTCCCTAGGAATAGCTGGGAGTCCAAGCACCATCTACTTTTGAGAAGCTTTAAGAGACCAAACCCCTTCTTACCTAATGGTATTTCACTTCACCCTTTACAGTTACCCTGACACCACTACCCAGAAGTTCGCTATTTCTTAAAGAACTTTTACTTTCTGGACTTCTCCTTCCTCTGTATTTACTGTTACTTAAATGTTGTGGAGCATCAGCAATGTCACTCTCCAATTTTTTGATATTTGCTTTTTATTTTTACTACACTTATGTCAGCAACATCACTAAATTTACCCTGTTTCCACATATGCTTGGTCTGGGGCAGACTTCACTTGGTGTGATACTCACTTGATGCAATACTCACTACAAAAAACATTCTAAGAACTGCAGTAAATCCAAGCTTACTTTTCATTTGCCAAATAACACTGAATGCTAAGTCATGCCTCTTGGTGCAGGAGGCTCTAATGGAGTACCATTTTACATGCATCCTGTTTATAGGAGTAGCACAGTCAATAAAAAGTAGCCCCACTTTTATCTTGTGAGAATATATTGGTATTTTAGCTCACTTTAATGTTGAGTGACCACGTGTGAAAAGATCCCTCTTCCAAAACCCTCTAGCATTTCCACTTTGCTTTCATCAGGCCTTTCAACAGATATTCTCTGCAGACTGCAATGCATTTAGTACTGATCACAAAAGCAACATCTCCACACTTCACCAAAGCAGCCTCCCCAGAGATCTTCCCATGAGTTATTCCAACCGTTAGGGGCAGATCTGAGCATTTAGCAGCAGAAACTCCTATAAACTAGCACAACGAGCTGCTAACTACCCAGAGATGAAGTTATCTATCATGGCAGGCATACAACATTCCATTTTCATGTGTTTCAAAGCATATGGTGCCTGAACTCCCCCTGAACAGACTGAGAATACGTATTGTTATGCCAACAGCAAAATCCTGTATTTTTTGAAAACACAGGGTTAGACTTTTTTTCACTTTTTTTTTTTTACTTGAAATTAAACTTCTTTTCAAATCAAAAAGTTCTGCAAAACATTCTCCTATAAACAAAACTTGGGAGCAGGTTTCAGAGGTACTTGAAGAAAAATGGCTACTTTGGTCCTTTAGTCCATCTTCTACATATAAGTAGTATTTTTCCTCTCCCCACCCCAAAGACCTTCTGTTCTAGAAGAACAGAAAGTAGAAAGAAAACAGAAAAACATTCGAAGTTTAAAGTGGTCCAAGCTTTAAATAAAAGAACAATTTACAAAATCACTTTATTCAGCATGGTCTAACAGCGAACTGCATCACTTTGGTTCTATTGGTTTCTAAATTATTCAGAGACTACATTCTGCAAATGCATCTAATCAAGTCCAAGTGTGAGTCAGCTCCGTCTACTTGATTCTTCCACATGCAGTACATCCCTAGTGGTTACCTAATGAAAGTGATGCTGAGCAAAAAATCACTGCTGGACGCAATTGGATTTAATGGAAAAGTTTGGTGGGTTTAAGTAATTCTTTTTACTGTTTTTCACCTCATGCATTTCTGATGTAGACCAATGCAAAACTTCCTAGTGTTAAAACCACTACACTCTCTTTGGCATTACTTCTCCATTTCTGGTCCTCAAGAATATTGGGGGTGGGGGGTGGAAAATATATATATCTTTCTATGTGTGTGTGTGTGCGCATTGGAAGATACAAGGCAACAACATTTGTGCCTGCCCTTCAAATACTTTGGCAAGGAGTTTTGCAGGTCTGCTAACCCAGCATGTAAAGCGCAAAGTACAATTCTCTCTTGCTTGCATAAGAGACTTTTAGAAGCGCTTTAGGTGCAAAATATCAAGTAACTCTGCTTGGAAAGAAGTTATGTATCTGTGTCATTACATGTAACACCACTTCACCGAAAAAAAACCCAAAGAAAATGGCAAGTGTAAAAAGGTCAAGAGGACTGACGGAAAGCCTGCAGGCAGAAGGGTCAGAACTCTGAAGATTTAAATACTCCAACAGTAGTTAATCCACAAGCTACCTCCATCATGTAACATTGTAGCAATTATTAGTCCTTCAAAAAGGAAAACAAAAACTGTTGTATTCTTAAGATACAGTCATTTTTCCATTCTTCCTGTATCTAAAATTATACCAAGCAAATTTAACTGAAAAGATCATCAGCAAGGCTGAAAGAAAGAGCGTGCAGTGAGTGAAGCAGCGTCGTTCACTCAGGGGACTGAAATAACAATCCACATTTATTATGCAGGCTGTTACACAAATCAATTCAGATCTTTAAGTAGACAAAGTATATTCCTCTGCTGGACAAGTTTCTAACCATTGCACTGTTGAATTTACTAGCTTTGTCTTCAAGTGGGCTATAAGATGGTCACAAGTTCTTCCTGTTTCTCTTGCAAGCAGATTTCATAGTGTATGTGATACTACTTTGAATTAAGGACAGAAGTAACAAGCTTGCCACTAATCCAAGCACAGCAATCTTCCCTTCATGTTCCAGGACATGAAATGGGCTGCAAATAACTGCTTACAAGCAGCTTGATACCATTTGCAGAACATTATATAACAGTTTCAATGGTTTGCACAGTGTTGGAGAGTTTACTGGCTTTCCTGCTTAACAGGAAGTTTTCTTCATTTCAGATTGTAAAAACTGTTTTAATTCTTGGAAATCCCTTTCCAACTCTAAGAATTCTCAACTTTAAAGCCTGTAACATGCAGTATGAAAAATACACAAAATTGTACTTTCTTTAAATGGTAGTAGAGACCCTTCTTGGTCACTGAAGCTTGGTTCAAACAACCCTAGAGTCATTTCTGATTTTCAACCTTCCTTTCCACAAGGAGGATATAGGAACCAAAATCATTAAAGCTGCAAGTATTTCCAATTCTTTTCTTTAGAACTGCTGCAGTTTGCCTTCACCATGTTATAAGCACATTTTAAACAGCTTCGATCTGTTGCGCTTTTTCTCATAGAGTACTTTGGTGCTGCCCAGAATGGTTATGTGAGCTACATTTATAGTGCTGCTTGTAGTATATGCTACAGCTACTGAAACAAAGTTGCTAATGTACTCCTTCGAGAAAGCCAAAACTGATGTGAAAGGAACTTGGTGAGTCTTAATGCAAATAATACTTAGACCCAGCCTGTAAAGGCTTCAAAAAGCTTAATGATTTTCTCAGATGTGCTGTAACAACAAAGAATCTCATGGTTCAGTGTCAAATGTCTGCTAGAAGCCAATGTTCATCACAACTGGAATGACTTGTTCATCATAGATTCCATCAATAATTGTTTCAGTATGTGAATGTGATCAATGTAGCTCTCATCAAGTATAAATCGAACTATGTATTTTCTAATGGGACCTTCAGCATTCTCATGGATCCTGTGCAACAGTAAGATTCAGTCAATACACAAGCTCAAGTGACCAGAAGTCTTTCTCAAAATGGTAGTTATTTACAAATAGAAAACAGCAGAAACATCCTAACCTTCTGGCTTTTATAAAACATTTTAATCATGTGACAGCACACTGAAAGAGGCAAATAAGAAAGCTACTGTGCACCACTAGATCACCCTACAACTGCATTTAAAAGCTGCCCAATTTACACTCAATGAGTATGTTAAAATTATTATCTCTAACCAGTAACGTCAGTAGCAAAACTCCGTAAGATGAAGAGTATAAGAAACAGTATTTATCAAAGATAAAGGACATATCAGGCATCTCTACTTAGAGCTCTTCATTTCCTAGGAAAGCAACTCCATTTCTACAAGTTAACAGCAAAGTTAAGTAGACTCAGTTCTTTTTTGGTGTCACTGGCTGAGCAAAGCCTATGAAACTACATGAGAAAAGATACTGCTGCTCCTTATCTCCCTTGGATCAGTTTCTAATTTTTACCAATTACTTTAAATCATAGATCTTGGACAATCTGCCACAGACGGATGCAGACTGACCTCGGCATGTTTCCACAAAGATTGTTCTTTCTGGTAAACCACAAAGCATAGTTTAGCATGTGAAAATACTGAAGTTCAAACTCTCAAGTTTGAACTTTTAAATTATAAACATGAGGCCATAAATGCATCTTATTTTCTTGGGTGTATTTGTTTTCAGGCACCCTCAATTTTACCAGCCTGTGATTTTATGCTAATCTCTTCAGTGACTAAATAAAGCTAAAATATTGCATAATTACACAAAATATTTCTTGAATAGCATAATTTTAAAACTCATCTAGTTACACCATCTCCTAAAACCTATTTATGTGTGTAATGAGTTTTGAATTAAATGCTGTAGTTGGGTAATTCCAGAACAGTTTTAGACTATGATAGCGCCGCAAAGCTTCCCCCAGATTTGGTTCATTTCCCACTACTATTTCAGAGGAAAAATTTGTTGGCAGCCAGGTACATCAAGGCATGTGTAGTGTGGCACTTCTCCCAAGGAGCCAACAGTGGGATCCAGCCATCTAGTGCGTGTTGAACCTCTCTGTACCTTGGGAACTTTGGAAACCAAATCCTGCAAGTTTTCCACCACAAACCAGCTACTGAGAGTCCATCATACCTTTATGAAAGCAGACCAGCCACCAAAGCCATAGTTAGCAACACTCACGGTTGCCTGCATTAGTCTTAAGATACTGATGGCATCAACTTTAACCTCTGCTCAATACTTCCAGAAAACCCCTGCACCCTCAATGCCCTTTTACATCCTGCTGGCAGGAATACAGCTATATTCCTGCTCTCACAGTATGAAAAAAACATCCTGTAAGCCCCCAACACACTTTTGGTCTATCCCCAATGTTAGTGCGCACTCCAAAAAGGTTGCCCAACATTATAACCCCTGGCACATTCAGACAAATCCCTGCAACCCTCTCCAGCAACGATCTGTAAGTTTGAATATGTGAGAGTAATTTCAGATTTTTCATGTTTCCCCCCTCCCCCAAGTCATTTATTAACCCATTTTTTTATTTTTCCACATCAGCTTTGGTGATTTTACAAGCTAAAGGGAAGCCTCATTTCTTTGTGCCTGTTAGACCTTGTGCTTGAAAGAGAAAGGCAAAAGGAACAAGCGCACAGAGGTTGCAGAGTTACTTGCCCCTCAACTGACATATAGTCTTCCTTTTATAATAATTTCTGATATAAAAGAAATAGAGTTATGTATTGATATATAATTCAGGAGATTTTATCATTTTCAATTAAATGCCTTTCAACCTTTGCTCTTTAAAGGTTATAGAAATTCATGATTTTAGCCTCTCTTCAGAGTTCTTATCTTTAGTCATAAGGTCAATCAAATTCCCCTTTTCAAATGTTCTATCTTTAAAGAATATGGTAACCAGAACAAAAACAATATCCTAAATGAGGTCAGAAGATTTCATAACCTTTACATATATTCCTTACATTTTTATTCTATGACTGGTTATCATACCCTTTCTCCTTCCCATTTTTCCTCTCTCCATGTTTCACGTGTGTTTTCAGCTATTACACTGATATCTCTTTAGTTTAAAATTATAAATAGATCCAATCCACTTCAGTTCTTCTGGGGCTGCTACTTTGCTGTAGTAACTTGCAGAAGAATTTCCAGGCCTGCTTTTCTTTCATTATTCTATAAATACTGCTAATGAAATACCCCACTGTTTGATGTTTCAAAGCTATCGTGAACTTACTTTTAGAAGGGATTACACTAACACAAACTCAATAAACTTGCATGAGTTACACTTGCAAACATTTTCAAGCTGTAGAGATCAAATTCAGGTTTTTGAAAGAGCCACATTTATTAAAATAAATACCCACACCACTAAGATTTGACCATTCATTTAAAGAAAGTCAATCAAGAAACCATCAAGAGAGGGAAAAAAAAAACCACCAAAAACTAGCTAGTATAAAGCTGTGTGGCATTTCCCTATTCAGGGAGAAATAGTAGATTTCTTGGCCAAAAAATTGAAAAAAATCATATTGCTAAAAAATACAAGAGAAAAACTAGATGGTAAACACATGTTATATATTTAGATTTTTTTTTTAATTATAAAAGAAAACTCTTGAAACAAAATACTTGTAAAAGCAAATTAAACTAACTTTCACTCCTCTTCTTCTGACTTCAGTTCAATTAGAACTAAACCGGTAGGTGCTTAAAATGGTTAAAAGGAGCATAAGCATGATGGACAGCCTAAACAATTCGTACACAGCCCCGCTGGGCTCTCTAGCACAGATATTTAACAACGATGTGCCTCAGACAGAGGATTGCGGGGTCAACTTTGAGATGCTACAAGACCTTTAATAAGCAGTTGTGCAAAAGGGGGAAGTTCATGTGATTGTCACACTGCATAGAACTGGGAGCGACTCAAAGTCACAATTTTCAGTTTAAAGCAGGACTCGTCATTCCCCAAAGGCTGCTCACGTCTGTCACCTTGGTCAGCCTGTTATTGCACAACACCAGTAGCTGTGCAGAGCCACCAGCACTCCCTCTCACCACCACCCCGCACAGGAAAAACATGTATACTAAAACGACCAACTCCTTTCCAGAGAAAGGGTATTGGTTGGGTTACTCTCTCCAAACACACTAATGCAGTAATAATTTAATTACTAATGGTAAAGGGTCAGTGCTGGCCGTGGGTTTCAGCTATCTCAGAGCAATGGCTCACCAGCCATGCTGTTTAAGACACCATCCCTCCCATGAGGGCTTCCTGAGGCACAGCAGCATTCTTCCAAATGTTCCCTCCTGTATCACTGATGTCTGAATTTCTAATCTGGTTAACATATTTTGCCATCAGGGTTAAGATAAACCATCTGGACAATACTGCTACAAATTCTTTCTTGCTAAATGTAGTTTTTATTGTAATTTGCCTCATTTCCTCCTAATATAATAACAGAACACTGCTTGTGTGGATACACTCCAGTGACACGACAGACCTTTCTATCAACTTCAGAATGTTTCTCACATTTCTTTATTTCATACTCTTTATTTCAACATCACCAGTTTCTTCTTATTTATCTTCTTATGAAAATATGATATTGGAACCAGCTGCTACAAAATTCCAATTCCATCAGTGTCCTGAAATTGATAACTGATTATTTTCAAGCTCATTCATTTTAGAAAACTATCAGTTGGCTTTTCAGCCACCGCATCAGAATAGCTGGGTACTCTGAGTTTTACTTCTCTTACTGTAATTCTTCAGTGTCTCCTATTTCTGCTATAGCAATTCAGATGTTACAAGCCTATGATCCAGTGACTTCACCTAGTACTGTAAATTTATTGCTATATTCACATGTAAGACCATGCAAGCCTTTATATCTATCTGAGCAGCCATTCTAACCAAATATTCTAGCAGTACAAAAAGATCCATAGACTACACATAAAGAGCCAATGTAATCTTTGGCTATTTCTTACCAGCAAATGAAAGAATCTCCTGAAACCTCACTACATGCTTAACTTGGTATGAGGCATTAAAGCTGAGATACAGTAACAGGGAAATCCACGTTTCATATAGCCCCCAGTCTTCTTGTTTCCTAACCACTTGGGTCAGTTCAGACTGCTGCTGTCACAGTTTGTCATGCGCTGCTCATCTCACTAGCTGTGTTGCTGGTTTTACTTCCAGTTGCTCTTTTAATTTTAAACTAAAAAGTTAATATTTTTCACAAATTAAAAAGAAAAAACTTTTAATCAGGCAATTTGAAAATTAAAACTTTCTATTACCTAGAAGTAATTTAATTCCTCTAAGTGTATTTTAATACACAGGCAGCTCAAATTCTGACATTACTCACACCACGTTACTCTGTGCTGTGTCAGGCATCAGTTTTGAGTTTAAAAGATTACACCCTAACTCCAATTTCTCTTGGGTTTCCTGTCTTGGTTAGTTATGGCTGTTCTTCTCACAAAAAGCCATTTGTTGGGGAAACATCAATACTCTTCGTAGTATGGCTGTTCTTCGGGGAAATGTAAGATGCCACAGAAGCAGCCAGCCAAGAGACTGAACAGAAAATACAAGAGAAGCAGATACAGCACACACATCCAAACAACACAGCAGTGAGCTGCCTCAACTACAAGTTTCAGAGAGACCACCACCACAGCACTTATCTCACTCAGCACGGATCATTACTCAGGCAAACATGCAGTCCAAAACTGCAGAATGTGGTTAACATGCTCAGGGAGAAACAGGGAAGAGCAGAAAATTTGACTCCATGATTCTCCAGAATTCTCTTTCTTTCTGGATGTTTCAATTGCTGCTGTTTGTATTTATGTCTA
>NW_009933162.1:0-38600 GCF_000696875.1 Nestor notabilis | reverse complement strand
CACACAACACCACTCCTCTCCCCCACAACCACAACTCCCAACACCAAGTCCCAAAGCTCACTGCTCTACAGGGATTAGACAAAAGTTATTTTCTTAGTTTGTTTTTTCTCTGTTTGTTTTAAAAACCTTTTCCTTCTCACAAGAAGCAAAAGAGAAGAGTCAGAGGCAGAGAGAGTTCACCACGCTTCGGTGTAGCGGACGTCCACTTCCTTCAGATTGGGTAGTTTCGCCTGTGCAGGAGGGTAGGGAAAAGGCAGAATTAATGGCACATGTTTGGGACTCTGGGAACAAGTTCCTGGCAAATCCTTACCTGGATGCATCTGGGAGGATGCATCTATTGGCCACAAAGTGCAGGGAGATGCACTGCACCCTCGGCACTGCAGAGTACCAGCGCTGAGCTGGAGCATACAGGGGTTAATGAAGGGACATGGTGCGGAGCCTCCACGGACACACAGGACCAAGTCCCACTGGCAGCCCTGGTAACATCCATGCACCAGACACCAGGTCCGGATCAGGTCCTTGTCTTTATACACATGCTTAACAAGACAGGGCTTTGAGAAACCTGCTCTAGTGGAAGGTGTCCCTGCCCATGGCAGGGGGCTGGAACTGGATGAGCTTTAATCCCTTCCAACACAAACCATTCCATGATTCTATGAAAACCTGTTTGACAAACTGCACCTATCAAGGCAGTGCACTCGAACTGCAGCAAACAGCCACACGTTCCTTCTTCAGCCTCCACGCTCAGTCACTGCTTGATTTTTCCCTCCATGTATTAAAAGACATTTGAGCGTCTTTTAGCAACTTTTGACATCTTCATAGTCTCCTTTCCTTCACTCCACTGCATTTGGTCATATTGTTCCTGAATAACACTGAGCGAGGCAGAGGTGAATCTGCTGTTTGCAGGGTTCCTACTTATTGATCCCATTTCCATGCTCTCTGACCATAATCGTACGGCTAATTCTCTCAAAACAAACAAACACTTTTAATTAGGCTAGGGCATAATTGAGGAGTTGGAAGTTTCTAGGACTCATTATTACCTCACTCCTTGATTTATGTGCATGCATATTTTGATAAGAGCTAGTCATAATCCTACAGACACTGCCAGCAAATAATTTTTCAGTTAGGCAATAATGACTTCAGTAGTGGGTGTTTATTTATTGTCTGGTTCAGCCTGCCTGGTACATATGTGGGTGTCTGTGTGTGTGCAAGTGTGTTTAGTGGGGTGGGGGATGGAGAAGAGAGGAAATGTCATCACTGGCGTGTGCCCCAAGTGCTCTCACAGACCAAGGGGAGAAGAAGGAAAGATTTGTATCAAAAATGCATTCTTTGAAGTCTGAGCCGTTCCCAACAGACCTACAACCATGTGCCCCAGGGGAAGAAACTATTACCCTCCCTTTGAACACACACAGAGCGCTGAAAAAATGGCCACCAAGATAAATCTCAATGAAAGAGGTGAGAGGGGGGAAAAAGTGACGCACAAGTTTCCTCAGCTTTTTTAATTCTCTGCAATCATCAGGCCTTTGCTCACAGCCAGTTTTGCTGTTTGCCCTGGCAAGTCACTTTCTTAGTTGCTGCTAAGGACTGTTAATGCAATACCAGAGCAGAGGGAACCGGTTAGGAAAATATGAGTTTCGGTATGAACTTAGCAGCAAAGGGGCTCAGAAGCAGGGGTAGGACTGGGGGAGCATTTCAATAGACTTGATTTCAGAGCCCTGGGCCAAATGCAGCATTGACCTTGATTGTGTATAAATGCTCGAGACCTGATACAAGCTTCATTGTGTGAACCCATCTGCAAACCAGCTGTTAAGTCCAAGGACAACTTCTTTGCATATACAGTTGTGACACAAGCTTTAAAAACTTGATCTTGAAAAATCCACACTAGCAGCACTGCAACTGAGTCGCGGGGGGAGCCCTGGCTCCACAGCCGGAACCAAAGAGAGATGCTGCAGTTTGAAAGCAGAGCAGCTTCAGGACTTGCCTCAAGTTCGAAACTCAACCCAAGCTTGTAAGCCTGGCACAATCAAAGGTTTCAACACGTAAGACAACATAATGTTGAGCTTCATCTTGAGCCATTGTGTTTATAAAGTAAGACTTTGTGAGATGCAACTCACACAACACCAGAGGGAAGACGAAGTCCACATAAAGTCATGAAAGCCAACACATCTCAGGCAGTCTTTGCCTGAAAGCACCTGGGCTGTTCCCCTTCCACAGCTACATTCTAGTTCTTGATGCAATTTTGCTGAAGCAGTTGTAAATTCATAGTACAAATCTCACATGTTAAACTCAGACCTGGTTATCTGAGCAGGCGCTTCTGTTTAAAGCCCAGTTCCAGCCCTAGAGGTGTCAGAGATAAACCTGCACCTTCCCCAATGCTTTTAATTCTCCCTTTGCATTCTGCAACATGGCTCTGTAATACTGTTTGATCCTGTTAACAGTACAGGACACGGCTCTGGAGGTGTGAACTAGATTTTACCTGCCTCTGTATCTTCATCAGAAACAAATGATATGCTCCTGTTTCTGAAACCTTTACTGTTGACAGCACTGGTGAAAAGACTCAGTTTCTGATTCCACCTCATACTTACCTATTCAGCACATGAACTGTCTCCTGAGTCAATCAAAGCCAGCAACCTCACAATGCTGTTTTCAGTCATCACCTCCCCAAAACAATGCAGTTCACCCTCTTCAGATGACTTTCATGCCACCCACTCCATGGAGGCAGCTCTCTCTAGGCACTACCACCATACTCTTGCTAAACGTGCAAGTTCTCATGGGCCAGATACTTTTCATGTTTAGTGGATGCAATTCAGAAATACCTTGAGATCTTCGTAGGTATCTGCTGAAAGTTTGGTGCTGTTCATATTCAGGCTACACAGGCTCTTCATGGCTAAAAGAGAAAGCACAGAGATATTTATGATCATGCTGCCTTTTCTTATAATACCAAGCTTACGGTAGGTCAAAGCATAAACAAGACATGACTGTGTGCGGTGCACTCAGGAAAAAGCTGAATAGTGTAAAATATAGAAGTACAAATGGATAAACAGCTGTTTGGGCCCCGATCCAGGAAAAAGTCCCTATTTAGGAAGGGCCATTAAGCATATGCTTAAGCCCGCTGACTTCAAAGGAGTTCAGGCAACTTCTCATAATCAGTTTCCTGCACATTATTCTGAATAGTGCCCGTTCTCAGTGCTCGGCACGGTGCACGCAGGGGCCATGCTGATCTAGCAGTCCTCCCTCCCCCCCTTCCATTTTAGGCTCCACTACTTAGCAGAATAGTTTCCTAAGATGAGCCATAACTACTGGCCTGTCTGGCACGTCTGTGTAGGATCAAGCCTATTAAAGGAGCCCTTTAAACCCAAGAGGCGAGGTTTATGATACACTGTTGGATGCAGGAAAGGTTTTCACTCTGGCACGTCGAGCAGCTCTCAGTGCACGGGGGAATCCTGAATGCTGCTTAGATGGCCCCGCGCTGCCTCACCCTATTTAAATTAAGAATAATGAGGGCTTCACCTCCCCAAAAAGAAGGAACAAAAAAGGTCCGGAGAGGGTAGAAAACCTGCTGCTCATAGTTACTAAACTCACTAGTAAGTTGCTATGTGGTTTTGCAATCTTCCCCTCCTGCATTACAAGGTCAAACTTCCACCCAGGGAGACAGCGTCCATGAAACGAAGTTGAGAAGTCTCAGGGCAACAGGTCACCATGTGAGATTGACACAAGTGCGACTGGTAAAGTCAGAGGCAGGAGCCAGAGTACAGTCTGGGACAGCAAAGCCCATTGAGGATCACTGGGCTCAGATCACCCTCCTGCTTCCCCTGCCTGCAGCTTAACAGCCACTTGAGTGGGCAGGGAGGAGGGAAGTTTAAACCCAAACACGACCACAGCCGTTCCTAAATCCCTGCGGAAGCAGCGCCGTGGCAGCCGAGAAATCAATCTTCTGCCTGAACCCACGTGAATTCCTCCAAACCCATGTCATTTTCCTCTGTAGCTTATTTCGGTCACTTACAACTAAGTGCCAGCAGCCCAGCATCTGTGACAGGCGTCTCGCAGAGGTTGAGCACTTGCAGCATCGTGAGGTGTTCAGAGAGAAGCCGCAGCCCTGCGTCTCCGAACTGTGGGGTGCAAGTAGAGTTGGGTTCAAACAGTGCATGAACATCATGTGTGAGCAGCTCAGTGCAAACAGGGCGCACTAAAACAAGGTCTGCAGATCAGCCCTCAAAGCCACACTCTGATTGTTTACCACAGTCTAAAATGACGGGGGAGAAAGCAAATAGTTTTATCCCCGTTTTTGCAGACAGGGAACAGAAAAATTAAGTAAGTGACTTGTGCGCACTTAACCGCAGGCCATCATTTAATCAGAATGGTGCCTTTGAAGTCTGGACTTTGTATGAGGGCACTCCCACCCGGGCTATACAAGATGGTTATGGCAGTCCCAGCCAGTTCCCAACCACATCACAAAACAACAGCATAATGCAACTGGTATTAATTAGCTATTTTGGTCTCAAGAACAATGTACTATTGATTGGTAATTGTTCTATTGACCCACTTGGTTTCTGCTGTTGCTAAATTCTAGATTAATGGAAACCAGGATATCACAAAATAAATGGAATTTAAACTTTTTTTTTAAACAATTAAAAAAAAAAAGATGATACAAAAAACAGGCTCTTTGTCCAATGAAATCAAACCCATTATGAGCAAGAAGCATCAAAGTTTTCAAATCCCAAAGTTACATTGTTAGGACAAATCTGGAGGAGATACAAGACAGTGTTAAAACAAGCAAGCAATCAGATCGGATTTCATATTCCCCATGGAAAAAGAGGAAATTTCTGGGATACAAAAGTAGTTAAGAAAACAAAACAAGATTATTTACATGACATTTGAGTGGAAAAAAATAAATGCTGCTTTTTGTGGTTGCACTGAGAATAAACATATTTTCAGCGAGCACTACAAATAGGTGCTAACAGAAAATGAGGAAAACCTGTTCACTTTGTTCAATGGAGAACTGCAGAGACCAAAACCAGCAGGGAAATATAGAAGAAAAAATTAACTTAAACTTTTTCAAATATCAGCTGAATAGTTTGTTCAGTTAACTTGGCTTCTTTTTGCTTAGAAAATAACCACATTCTCATTTATAGTTCCTGCCATTTATTCATTGTTTGAGTTTCTTTTTGTTGTTGCTGTTTTCAAAGAAATTCTGGTTGATCAGCATTCACAGCAGTTCACTGCCTGCACTGCACAGGCTCTCTACTTCACTTGACCAGATGAGCTGCACAGGCTCCTTTTTGTCACCCCAAATGGGTGACAGCATAAGTGCTTCTCAGATGAAAAGCAGCACAGCAAAATACTCAGTATCAACAACACCCAACTGGAACATTCAACCCAAGCAGCAACTCCTCTATAATTGAAAATAAATTGTAAGAAATAATAGAAGAAAGGTGGGAAAGAAAAATCAGCCTCCAAGATGAGCTAGACCATAGAAAGGGCCTGTAAAAATAGCACAAAGACAAACTCTTTCTAAACAAGCCTCTTCACACTCTCTTGTCGTGCTGATGTAATGTGAAATTTCAGAATTAGTCAGCATTGGTTCCTGCTCTGAGTTTCAGTCTGTAAAGCACTTACCTGAGTTGACCACAGGTTCAGCTGCTTGAGAGAAGGCAGTTTAATGAGGTGCTCAGCACAAGCACTTGTCACATTGGTGAAGGCCAGGCTGAGGTTTTCCAGATTCCCAAAAGATCCTGAGCTTAGCAAGCGGGCCAGGTCTGCATCCTGAAAGCAAAGCAGAGAGGGATGAGCAAGATTATCGACTCCTCAGCCTGCAGTATGCAGCAGTGTCACCGATACTGTTAACCAGCAGGAGTTGCACAATTATATGACTTGTTTACAGTAACAGAGAACCACACAGAGAAGTTTCTGTTTGTTTGGCAGGCAGCTGGGCTCTTGTGGCAGTGTTGCTTCACATACCCTGGGAAAAACTTATCCAGACATGAGGACAAAAGTTGTCTTTCAATGTGTATCCTTACAAGACACGAAGGCTTCAGTGGGCCCTGTAACTTAATGAAGGTTTCACTGCAAGTTCTAGATCCAAACCATATTCAAGACCATCACTTGGCCTCAGTGAAGAGAGTCCGGGTTTGCACCAGGCTTAACTGCAACAGTGATGGGTCTCTTTCAGACCTCCGTGTCTAAGATCCACAACCGGACATTGTGAAGTCTGCTTTTTTTAGTGCAAGATTCTGCCCCCAAATCTACCATTCCAAATCTGCACACCAGTGTAAACCTGACAGCCTGATGCTTGGACTTGTGCTGGAAACTGCTGCACAGGCCCAGGAGCAGAAATACACCTTTAGTTCTGTAAACTCCAGTTGTGTTTACAGAGAGAGTGCACGACCCCCCTCTCAACTCACCAAAACCACTGTGCCACATAAACATAAACCAAGTGTTTAAATATGGTAAGATAAAGCTCGCATCTCTATTGATGTGATTAACTTACAGTGGATTTGGATGGCAGTGTTAATCTTGTGGGACCACCTTTTCTTTGCTGTAAGACAGAAGATATTTTGGTCAAACAAGTTGCCATTCTACATTTCAGACCATCTGAAGTCTATCAAGCTCAACACTAGGGCGAACCCTGCTCCAATTTCAAAGCTCCCTGCCAGCCCTTCCACTTTGTCCCTGCTGTTTCTGCACTGACAGATTCTTTCCTGAGCGTGCTAGATGCAGGCCTGTTGCTACCCAGGGGACGTCCACTAAATGCAGCTTCACGCTATGGGTCAGCATTTTGTCTGATTCAGCCTCGCATTACTTGGTTACTTTCACTTTAAAGGAAACAGCCTTAACATGCTGGGCTAAGATAGCAAAGGGGTAGAGACTGCACAGCTGATAAAATCATGTCTGACTTCAAAAAAAGCATATGCTTTTCAGGCAGGGGTTAAAGACAACAAATATAAGTGTGAACGAGGGAGGAGGAAGATTGTGGGTATGTCTGCATAGGTGAAAAAGTGTTAATGAGAGCAATCAAACTGTAGATCTCATCTTTAAAAAGGGGGGGGGGGTAAGGGGGAAAGAATCTTTTTCTCGTAGGCTCTTGCTCTGAGAACTAGACCCAAAGACCATCTCATGAAATGTCGTGATTGTGACAGCATTAAGAAATGCTGGCCAGCACTAGAACCATTTGCTACTTATATGTCAAAAGGTGGCAGAATTTGACAAGCTGACTTCCAAGATCTTGAGACATCAGGATTTCACCTTTATTCTTTCACACGGATTTTAAGCAGGTTATTGAATATCATTCATAAACATAGTATGGGATTAAACACATCAGTAAATATCATGCAGTATATATATTCACAGTAGAACTCTCCAAATACTGCTCCCATCCTGTTGTTAACTGGGAATTTCACACCCTGCTTGTCTTTCTTTTGTACCTCCATTTCTGGAGAGGACAGACCACAATGTGCTATGGCAATACTGCATGCCCGGTGACATACCAGCTCTTTTAACTCCCTCTGCCTGTCACACAGCTGTTCATACATTCTCTTTCCCACGTCTGTGCTTTCCAGGGTAGAGATGATCTGGAGCTGGGTGTCATTATTATCAATGATGTTGTATTCCAGCATCAGACACAAAATCTAGCAGCAGGAAGAAAGAAGAGTGGTCACTGCAGTACTTATACTCAGTTTGTTCAAAATATCCTAATTACACTGGCTTTGTAGTTTAAATTACTGAGGTAAGTTCTTAAAGCACGCATTATGCAGGCTAGATTAGAGGATCACAGCAACCTCTGCTGACCTTCCAGCACAAGAAACCAATTTTTATTCGTAAAGAATGAACTCTAATGTCTGAAAGTCAGACTATCTATTCTGTCTTCCATTAGTGCTCATTCCTTCTGACTGAGAGGTGCAATTACTTTGCATCAGTCCTGGAAGATGGATTCATACCACAGCCTGCTTCAGAACAGGTACAATCGATCCAGTGTTTCCCAGGTACACTGGCTAGACTGCAGATTGGCACACTTGGGATATTACACATCATCAGCAGAGCAAAGCAGTTCCCTAAGTGCTGGATTTTCTATCCCTAAGTGCCAGCAGAATGCAGGTGAAGTGTATCCTATCTATGAGGCAGGTTAAGGAATGGTCAGGGAGGCTCTCTCCACATCAGATAAGGTGATGCTGGGAACTTGCTGCTGTGGCCAAGACACCCTGCATCTCATTGGGAATATGCCTGATTCACCCCTGAGCAAGGGACTGCCAGGAGCAAGTTAAGACACCAGGGAACGATTCCAACGGGTTGCATGGGCTTAGGACACAAGCTGCCCCCCTCATATTGCCTTGCCTTTTCAGCTACACATCATGCCATTGCAATTAGAATGCAAAGCTTTCATTCCCTCCATCATTCTAATTATCTTTAATGAAAAAAATCAAGCAACATTATATTCAAATTCACACAGCGCACTCTTTTATTTACTGGATTAAATTAGCGCACACACAGATCTAGCTCAAGGAAAAATTCTAACTCCTTCCACCTATTTAACCATCCTCTGTTTCCATTTAAAATGCATGATGGCATTTAGCAAGAAACATCTTTAAAGAAACCCAGAAAAATATGTTTAAACCGTTAGCTCAACAAAATAACCAATCGTAAGCACAAAAACCCCAACTGTTAATGCAAGTAAATAAGGTAAATTTGTAAATGCAGTACTTATGCACTGCTCGTTTTGCAGGTGGCAGGACAAGCATCAGGAATTTAGTCATGGAAAAGCCTTGAGGTTCTGAATTCTGACCCCTCCCCACAGCCTACATCATCATGGCCATTTATTTCCCAACTTGGCCTCTGAAACTGATTTAGAACAAACAATCTCTCTCCAAATATTCCTGCAGCCACTGTTCATGTAATTCACACTCATACCTGCAGAACAACAATATTCCACTGCACCTAATGAAGAGAAACACAACTGCTGGTTTTTGGTATGACACAAACCTGAACTTGGCTTCTCCAATTCCACTACACTTAATTCTGGGAAAGGCAGTGTGAAACCTGAATACTGCTCGTAAACCATAACCACTTATGTTCAGGGCTTACCTCAATCATTGTCTGGTTACCCCTTAAGGCCAGTAGCATGCAAGGTCCCAATTTATTTTCAGCCAGCGAAAGCAGAAACTTCTTTGTTTTATAGCAGGATCCCATTAAAATATGCACCTATTCGAGAAACAGAGCTCAATTAGAGGCGTCAGCCTAAGAAACACATGTACCTCTGGGAGCGACATTGTTAGACAGTCACACAAAACGTTAAGTATTTGCAACAAATCTAAAGAAAAGGGGTCCCTCGTTACCATTATGGTTGCAATCTCTCAACAGCTTTATTGCTGATTGGAAGTGATACCTAGTGAGATCTGAGGGAGTGGGTAGTTTTCCTCCATGAAGGAGCGCAGCTGATAGAGGCCTGATACAGGCTCCCCAGGAAACACCAGAGCAGCTGTGCGATTGCCCCCATCCCTACTAACACGATGAACCCAGCCCCAGGGGAACCACAGGAGACTTTGCCTTCACATCTGTTTGCAGTCCAGTTTCTCTGGAAGTGCCAGCTGGTGAGCAAGGGTTGTGTGGGCTGGATGTCTAGGTAAAACGCAGTGGTGCTGGCTGAACACTAGCCTTGGCTTAAGGGTGGTGACAGACAAAATCACCTGTTCGGAATGAGCAGACAGGAACTGACTGGGAAAGGAAGGAATGCCTTAAGAAAGCAGTCCTGAGCCTAAGTCAGAGATGACTTCATGTGCTTTCACATGCTCTTGTGTCATTATCTTGCTTTCTCTCTTGCTCAGTTTTCCCTGAAAGGAAAGAAATGCTGAGAACACTGCCTGAGTAAAACTCTCTTGAGTCCACTAGTTGACAACAGTGTCCTGGAGACTCCTACCTCCAGAAAGCATGGGATGGTATCACATAGCAACACCTATGGCAGAAATGCAAAGCCACTTTTACAAATAAAACGTTAAAGAGTCTCTTCTCACAAAAGATGTTGGCAATATTCTTTCCCATTGAAAAGCCCTAGAGGTTAGCTGCAGAGAATTTCAGTTTCCTAGCTAAAGTCCTATTTTATGGCCCAAACAGCTGATTCACCAGTTTGCTGGCAGAGCACTGTGTGACAATTTGTAGTTTCCAATGACCTGGGCAGTAAGAGCTCCATTAACTAGAGTTGAGTCTACATTACAATAAGCTTGTAAATACATTCTGTGGTTCCCCTGGTTCATAGTATTGCCTGGACTATGTTCAACACTGCTGAAAATATCACAACCACGCCATGGTGGGGTCAGTTCTATGCAGATCATGTGCTACCATGCAATTCTTCTTCCTCGTGGCTTCATTACCAGCAAGGCCTTTAGAAAAAACACAAAATATTTTCTTAAGCATCCATGTTTTTAAAGGTATCCTTTAAAAACAGTAAGCTTAACGCCAAGAAGGATTTCATTTCATGCAGTTATCATTAAGGTTTTTAAGGTTTTTAGGAGGTTTTCTTGAGTGACGGAAAATACTGATGCTACCACTTAATGCAAGATCCATCTATGAACAGGATGTTTTCCAAACTTTATGGTTAGTCGTTAGCAGCTCTTTAAGTATTTATCAACATCCTTGCAAAGGGCACAGAGTACTGCATATTGATGTATGTTAGCACTGTGCTCTCATGCACGCCATCTCCTGATGCTCATAAATATCCTGGACCACAGAAGCTCTCAGGAGAAATTACACAGTTCTGAAGAAGTTTTCCTTCCAAACACAAAAGACAGAATCAGTGAAGAGGGATGAAACCTTTTGTGAACAGTCTTTGTCCATTACCTGATTTAAAGGTATCATCTGATCCATCTGGATTTAAGTATATAAACAGACGTGCATGTTCTTTATGTCTCAAAATGTTCAGCACAGGGGGACGTGCACTAAGTATAGATCCCCCTGAAAGTCACTTCACTGTACACCCAACTTCAACAAATGTTACTCCCCTTACCAGGGAAAGCAAGTAATACCATTTCCATCTTACTTGGTATACAGAGAATTAATAAACAGTGAGACTTACGTGACTTGACCCAGGCTGCAAGGAAGCCAGTGGCAGCATCAGCGATTAAAACTTTTATTTTCTGTCTAGTCTTTCTGAGAGTTACAAAAGAATTAACTACTAAGAAATAGAATGCTGGTTTCTAATTATACGTCCCCACAACAACGTAATTGGGCAGAGAAACTGCTAACGTATTTTTATATCTATATATCCACCCTTTGATTAATTCAATGTTACTGTTGGCTTTAAATTCCAGGGTAGCCTACAAATGAAAACTATAGGTGTGGATGTGCAGAACAGTCTGTTGCACCTGCCTCCCAATATTCCATATTCTGAAAGAGTTCTATATACAGACACACAAACACATGTATTTATAAATACAAAAATACATATGCAAACACATATATATGTATATATGCATGGTTCTGTGCACTGCACAGTGCAAAACCAACCAAAGTTCAAGAAGAGAAAGCTGACATGTTAGCCAAATTGTGATTGCAAGGAATTTCAATCAATTTGGTGATATAAAGATTTAGATTTCCTGGTGAGCACTTCCAGTTTACAGAACCATGACAAAGCCGCATTAGTTACTTACTGCAAAGAAGTTACTAAACTCACATTATGGCAGACACGTACCATACTGGCAAACAGCTCCCCATCATCATCACATGCCACTCCACCAGGGCTGTAGAGCTGGAACCAGCCATCTTTGCCAGCCCGCACACTCAGCAAGCATGAGTGGACCTGCCAAAAAGTGAAGACATTGGGAAGGTTACAGTTCCTGCCAGTGAACACTGGTGTCTCCCATGCTTGGCCAAAAGAAGTCACTACAAAACCAGGGTCTGCTGGAAATTCATGGTTAATATTCCAATCTACAGAGTGCAGGCAAGCCTCCACTCACAGAATTCATTTTTGCAGCATGAACAAGGAGGGAAGCTGTATCATCACTCCTTGCATGGCCTTTTTCATTCGCTTTACGCAAATCACATGCAAAATTGCTCCAATCTAGAACAGCTCCTTTCACTTGAAAAAACAAAACAAAACCAACCCCCCTCCCTAAAATAAACAAAACAAAACCACAAATGAAAACAAGACAAGACTAAAATTTCTGAGCTTCTGCCATTTTCCCCCCTTCCTACCACCATGTGCGTCTATACTTCTGATGTGATCTGCACACCAAATGCAGTTGGCTGACGGCTTGCTCTTTCCAATAATTAAAAATCCTTATTACTCCTGCTATAATAAAATGTGACCAGAATCAGGGTGAAGGAAATCCACAAATTAACAGGAATATGTAAGACAGAAGTTGCACTAAAGAACTGGCACCAGTGAGCTACCATTAGTCTAAATTTGGCCCACTGTAGAGATTACTGTATCTGTTCCCACAGCTTAATAGAGGAGTCATAATTAAGGTTTTCTCCGGCTGATGATGTTGAACAAGCTACATGTGCAGCAGTCAGCCACCATGAGGCTACAACTACGCCCTCTTTCCAGTAACACACCTCCCACCCCCTTTCTCCTGCTAATTCATGGGAATTATGGTCATTTGCACACAATGTAACTGAAAAGCAGCTAAATAAAACCTGTTATTTCGTAAGCTGCAAGGATCCATGGATTTTGCTTTCCTTTTTTTTTTTTCTGTATGGAAGATGAAAAGCTCTGTGAGATTCAGAGTAGGAAGATCTTGCTGGTTGCACTTTACTGCAGACCAAGGACATCAACTGATGCCAGACAAGGAGGTCACAACACACTTTTATACATAAAGCAAGAAAACATTCATATTAACACCGTGTGCCCTGAGCAGCTATTACCACCTAAGGGACTTAAGCACAGCAAAACCACACCATGTTTTGAAACAAACTACTTAAGGAGAAATCTTTGGAACAAGTGTTCTTGCAACTCCCCCAGTTAATAATCTGTGTAACCTGTCAATATACTCACTTCTTGCCTCAGGTCTTCTGCAAATCTCTGAATCACATATTTGAGCTCCCTGGGGGGGAAAAAAAAGGTAAAAGGACATGAATAAGCCGTTGCTGGTTGCAGTATTCATGCGAGTGTCACATTTCTCTTCAATTACCCCTTAAACAATATATATTCATGCACTTTAGAGAGAAACAAGTTGAACTGCTTCCACAGGAAGGAAATGTAAGGGCTAAAAGTGATTACCAAGGACACTGTCTGTTCACAATAGGCTAGAAAAGGTTTCAGAGACGTGCAGTGACAAACATGCCTGTAAACCCTATCAGCACCCAGTGCCTTTAGCCCTTGGGATATTGCTGTCACAGTAAATTACAAAGAAAACTACATCTTTTTATTACTAACAGAACACGCTTACAGCCCCTCACAGGTAAAAAACATTAGAGACACAATATCAAATAATGTACCATTGCTATTATTGACTAGTACAAGTATTTTAAATAATTACCCCCCCTTCAATAAAGCAAACAAGCCCCCAAAACTTACTTTGTGAATTTCTCATGTGCAAGAGCCCTGAAATTTAAAACAGAAGAGTATGAGGATCTGGGAGAAGGAAGGGAAGAAAAAAACAAAGAAAGAAATGGAAGGAAGGATGGAAGGAAGGGAAAAGAGAAAAAAGAAAAAGAAGAAACAAAGCAAACCAAAACACAACCACTTCTCAGTTCTTTCCACATAATAAAAGCATTTGTTAATACCTGATCTTTCCAAAAAGATCAGGTAAAATCTCCTTCATTAATCTAGGGGGAAAAATGAATGAAAACCAAAATATCACTTGGAACAAATCTGGTAGCTTTCCCTGAGTCCAGTCTAAGGACTCAGACTAACGTCAGTTAAAGCTTTGAGTCAGAAGAAAGCAAGTAGAAGACTTACAATAAGGCTATAACATGACAGAATTTTGGCCACCTAGAAGAGCACCAAGTGAATTCTTTAATTGGAGTGCAACTCCAATTAGTTGGTCACAACTAATTAACATCACGTGTCAATAAAGCAATTAGTGGTCATTCTGTGAACTGCCTTGCATTGTGGTATGGTTTACACCTCCCCCAGGACACATGTTTGACTTATGTAAATGATGTCTTTGTTGCCTATCTCCAAGCTCTCGCTGTAGCCCAGGTAACCTGGCATGGAGGATTAGACCTCTCTGATTCAAGACATCAGGTCATTAGGGGATGTGATAAGCTAGCAAATTGTACAATTACAGGTTGTAATGTTTGTCCGTGGAGGTCTGCATTTTATAAACACTACTGTTCATTAATAGGTTTCCGAGGAACCTTGGCTGATCCGTAGGGTAGCTTCTTCATTTAATGCAAAATACAAATGACAGAGGTCTCTGTGACGCCAGTAAAGCATCCTCCTCCACTAAATCTCTTGCTTTGTTCTTCTCTGCACCAGCTTTCCCTCCTTTCCTGTCTGCCTGTCTGCAGTTAACCATTTTTCTCTTCAGGATCAACTTAGAGACATGGGGAAGGAAGATGAAGATGTCCCTCTGCCTTGAAGCAACTCTTGATTTTAAAATCAATACTAGAGGCACAAAGCTCCTATTACCATCAGGTTTTACTTGACATTATATTTCACCATAAAACAACAGTAACAAGAATAACCCAGTAAATACTAAGAGAGTGCAAACTTACTCCTTTGGAAATGGGATAGGTTGAAGCAAGCTGGCAAGGGCTGGTCTCCAGTCATCATAGTCTGACCTGGAAAATGAACATTTTTGTTAACAGGTTAGCAGGTTTTAAACATGGGGTGTCAACAGTTGGTTCAAGGAGTTTGAAGTTACAGTTGGTGCAGGCACCACAACCCTTCTGTTTTACTGAGACACTCAAAAGATCCACAGCAACATTTCCCTTTCCCTTTTCAGCACATTCCCCACTGAGGCACAATGCATCTGGCATTCACAATGACTTCCAGAGAGGCCTTCTTTATGTCAACTTAAAGACTTTATGAAACCTGTTGACAGTTAATCACTAAGTAATACTTTCATCTAAGTTGGTACAGCAACTACCAGGCCATTGCTATTTACAGCTCTGCTCTGCATTTAATTGGATTTTTTTTAGTTTTGGTTGGTTGGTTGTTTTTTTTTTACTATAAAACATAACCTCATTTGTAGAAACAAAGATACCCCCCAATCCACTTTGATCTTGGCACAAAGGAATGTGTCAATTCAAACAGTACGAAGTCTTTAGCTTAAGAGGAGAGAGACTAGAGAAGGAAACACTGTGCTCAGGAGTGCAAGAGGATAAATGAAGATAACCACAGCAGAGAGCTCAGGCCAGTGGACCCAATATGAAGTGTCTGTGTGAGCACCACAGCTCCCAGATGATGAGTTTTGTTTTCATCTCTGCTGTCAATGTACAGACCTGTCTTCCTATGAGGAGCCATCCATAAGGGGATGCTCATGTGAACTAGGATAAAGAGAACATTTTGCATGTGCTGGTCAGTGCAAACTAATCTGGCATCGTATAATCTCAATCTACCTGCAAAATACCAGCTGCCTGAACACATGTGGATCAGGTGTGGCTTCTCGTGCAGCAGTGGCACTCTGTACACTGCCGCCCCTCTCCTCCAAATGATCTCAAATAGTAAGAGGTTACTCAGCACTGATTAACTGCCCTACCAATGCACTGCATGAAGGGTACAAGCATTGTAGGATGGATGAAGAACACAGAACATAAGAGAATTGGGCAAGTCAGCACCAAAACAGGGCACAGAACCCACCAGCCAAAGCCCAGATCCCAGCACTGCCTGTGAGGCCATTCTCACTACAATTAATACTAATGAGTGCACATAGAAGTAAGAGCAGTAAATCTCATTTGGGGTGAAACACGTCGGGATGTCTGTAGAAGGCAATGTACAAGAGCCTACCATCTCCTCTTACTGCTGCTACCCTTTGGATTTCAGTTTGAAAAGTCAGATTATTGGCTGCAGTTTATGGAAAACTTGGCACAAAAGTATGGTGTTTCTTTAGGAAAGAACGAAGTGTAATGTTCTCAAATGGACAGTAACTACTGATAGCATTAGAAACAGACAACATGCACAGGAATCATTCCAAAACAATGTTGTTTGTTTTTTTGCAAGGAGAAGGTTCTAGCCCAGGAAACTGAAGATGGATGCATTTCCACATGTGACATCCATTTATTGAACCACAGAATCCAGAAGTTCCTATAAAATAGTAATACACATTATGTTGGATAGTCCACAAAGGCATGTTCATGGGCACAAGGAAAACATACATGTGTGAGTAGGGTGTTCTTGAGAAGCAACATCAGTGCCAGTGCTTGGGTCCTCAAAGAACTGACAAGTCTAATGAGCAGTCGTCTTCCTTTCTTTTTCTTCTTTTAGTAAACATACCCTCTGGAAATTCCTACTAAACCAGTGGCTGATTTTACTCTAAAACCAACACATTTTTATCAATAGGTGCAAAGAACTTTAAGGACAGATTATTGTTCTCAAAGGAGAGAAAAGGCTGAGTTAGGAAATTCAACAGTGATAAAGGTGTTTCACATCACACGAGACAGTACCTACTAATCTTGCCTCAAAGAAGCCTAAGACCCACTTGGAAGCTTAGTTCCTGTGACATCTCAGGTTAGTGTTACACCACTAACATTCCTCCTTGAGCAATCTGTGGAGTTCTGATTAGTAATAATGTGAACCAATCATTTTTTCATGGCTGATCTTCAAAGGAAATGGCAAGAGGAAGAAAAAAGCTGCTTTGTAATGCACTAAGACCGAGTCAAACTGCAGACAGAATTAGACAGTATCACACTCCGACTTTTCCTGAAGCTGGGAGTTACGTATGGCATCTATTTGCAGAGCAGGTCTGTGAGAGGACACTGAGAATAAACCATAGCCTGTTTTCCTAGGAAACTGTGTCCTGTGAAACACATAGAGCTTGGTCACATGAATGGGACACGAACATAAAATCTACACAGTCTGTAATCCCTTCAATCTGAGCTAGGAAACATGAAACAAACACAGCATAAGAATAAAACTAAACTACTTATTAGAAGCCTACAGTGTTTCTCCTCCTCCCACCTATTCCCTTTTCAAAAACATCTTCCTTCTGTCTGTGCTCATCTCATTTGCACTCTTCTGTCACTTCAGACAGTCGCTTTTTTCTTTTCTCTTTTTTTCGATCCATTCAAAGCTCCAGCACAAGAAGAAGTGTTTGAAGCAGGGAAAGAAAGGGAGATAGATTAGCTCCGGCTGCAGTTAACAACCACTGCAATGAGCCAGACAAAGAGGCCATGCCAGGAAGAAGAAGGAGCACCTCTGACAAACTCCTTTTGGAGCAAATTAAAGGGTGCTGGGCTGAACGCTCACACTCATATACAGCTTAAATCCCAGGACTGGCCTTATAAAAGGGGGAGAATGACACCCTGATGTATTTATTGGCTCTGATTTGCACTTTTAGGTGAGCAGCACCACGTGCTGGCAGGTCAGGGTGCCAAGTGGGTGAAGGCTGCCAGAGCAGTCATCTGCTGCTGCACATGGCTTTACTTACCCACAAACCTGTTTTGGCCAGAACATTGGCTTAACCATAATAATCAAACAGCCCTGATTGCAGTGATTTTGCCTCTGGGCCATCGTCACTACTGGCCTGTCAACGTAACACATTTTCCTTCCCCAGGATCACCTTTCACCAAAATGAAAACCTGCCCATGTGTCCTGTGAGGCACAAACAATCCAAAACATACTAGCAACCCGGGGCAACCCTGATAAACATGACATAAGAGAATCCACTTGGGATATTCAGAGCATGCCACTGACCTATTGGGGAATGCAGAGAAGGCAGGGGAAGCTCCAGTGGGTGCTTGCATTCAGAAAGCTGTCAGTCTTATCACCGAGAGATTGCAAGCCCAGAGTTTAAAGGGCAATAAAGAGACAAGGAGCAACTACGTAGAAGCAGCTTGTTTTTCCAGCTTGGCAAGACCAACAATCTTTCAGGTAACTCTTCTGTTATCAGCAAATAATAAGATGATCAAGCCCCCCAGACACGTACTTTATTCCTTCTTTCCCTTGCTCTGCGTCCAACTCCCTATCAGACTCCCTGCCACACAAGGCACAAACCTGCTATCTGCAGAACAGTGAAGTGTCTATTCATGTTCAGCCTTCTTTGAGCAGGACTTGTTTGTTTTTCCAAAAGAAGAAAATGTAGAACCATAGGAAGGCCTTAGAAAGGTCCTGCCCCGGCTGCTGAGAACAGAGAAGGGTCCACCCAGATGCCCAAACGCTTGTACCCCTCTCTGGGGTCTTTGAGACCAGGGTAGAGTTGGCTTCTTGGGCAAACTTGCATTTCTGTTTCCTGATGCTACTACACCATGAGCAGTGTAGACCTGTTCTAGTCCCACAACCCCTTTTACTTCAAATGTCTCTAACCACAGTTGTGCTGTTGAAGCACAGGTTTGGCTGTACAAGAAATTCTCTAATGCATGGAAACATTAACATGCCAAGTAGGCTCCGGAAAACACTAACCACTCTCAGAGCCTCTAATTTAATGTGATAAAATGAAAGATTTCAATTAATTTAGTGCATTTTCTACGCACCAGTTTAACACTTGCAGCATTCAGGAGGCACAAACTGGCATCAGTAACACTATCAGAGTCCAGAATGCATTAGAGAATATTGACACAGAAGTTTGATTCACTTTTGAGCGCAAGACAAAAATACCGTGTTCCACTAAAGGCTGTCTCCCCTTTAAAATCTGCCCAGACTTGGGGTCATCTGCCAACATCCTTAAAGCCATCATTTTCTGTTCTCCTTTAGTATGCAATAGCTGTGTTCAGTTACTCAGCTACATTAGAAAAGGGTCAAAGATGTTCTTGGTGAACTGGTAACAGCCACAGAGATGAACTTTCTGAGCTGCATAACTACCTTTCTGTGCAAAAAGTGAGGTATTGCAGTGATTATTAAATAACTGCTGTTACATTTTTATCAATATCAGAAAAGCCTTTTCTTCCCTAAAAAAGTAAGTATTGTGTAGGAGTTAGGTGAACAATAAGATGTCCTCTGCTGAAGTTACAGTTAAGAATCCTTATTTGCTAGACTTTCAATAATTAAAATTTGCCTAAACAAATTACTCCCTGCTGTCCTAAGTTAATTATGTAAAAAAGATATCATTGTTGGTGACTCTTGTTTTGATGATAATATTGAGTCAGACACCTAAAAGAACAATTAAATTCAATGCTAAACAACTTATTTATGTTTGGCTTACCACTGTTATTAATAAGAACATTATTTTAGTGACTGCCTGCTGAGAGCTCAGCTACTGGATAGCAGTTGTCTTATAATTAATGTTTTCTTCCTACTGGCATGTTCTGCGACTCTCTTCATAGTCTCAGTTTTTCAAAGTACAGTATTTAAGTGCATCAAGAAAGCCACTGTTCAAGAAGAATTTGAGCACGCAAGGAATAAGCATCACAACAGCATTATCTTGCGTTTTTTTAGTAACTATGAGCCCTTCTACAATGCTTTTTTATCACTGGTTTAAGAGTTTAAAAATCAACACTCAAAACATTTACTTGTACTTTAAAGGTAAGGAAACTAAGGCACAAAAAGAAGCAACTTATCTAAAGCCTCCCAGCAAACCAGTGGCAAAATCAGGAGCAGAACTAATTTCTGCATTAATGATTTCAGGTCTGAAAAAACCCGAGAGATGAATAGGAATGGAAGGGAACCTAAATCAGTGGCTCTGCCTTAAAAAACACCCTGTGTCCTCGTAAGCTGTGACTTCTCAAGCAGACTGTGGACTCTGGCAAGGCAATCTGAGGAAAGTTGCACCAATTTTGTAGTATCACTGGTCCTTCACTATACACATCTATATACAGATATACACACGTATTCTGTATACACATCCTGTGTGCACAGAATTACCCTTGTACAAGCTGAAAAATGGCACAAAGCTGCTCCCCACCTACAACCTGTGCAGTAACAAGAGATTCCCATTTTCACTGGTGGTATTGAAGAGCTTGATTTTTATAAAAAGACAGCAAACACAGCAAAAAAAACCCCCCTTATTCTAAGGTACGGAGTAAAATAAGAGTCCTTAGTGTAGGAAATTACATGGGAATTGACACCTGGCATATCAACTGTTTAAAATATGGAGAGACTGTGCGGAAGAACATGCCCAGTCGAGAATTTGTTTATAAGTGTGTGTCAGCTGCATGATGAAACCAAAACCGTCAATGCTTAGTGAGTCAGCATCCAAGCCAGCATCAGGACTGAGAGAGTTCAAAGTGTTTATAGAAAACATCTAGAGTCAAGGGGACGGGAATAAATACACGATGTGTTTAATGTAGCACCTGGGCGCGTGAAGCCACCAGATGAAGCTGTGCTATTTTAGTGCAAACTTTTCTAAAGGCAGAAAAGGCTAGGCCAGGAAAAGTTAAAAAAAAAAAAGCAACAAAAAACCCCAAATCCCATAAAATTAGCCTTCAGCAACTTCCTGCTCAAGAAAAGGGAACAGTACCTTGGATTCACCTGTTCTGTCTCCGGTTCTGAGTGTGTGCTTACGGATGTACTTGCAGTGATTCAAAGAATTGTGTTGCAGATTGGTAGTGTGTATCTTGAAAAAAATTGAAACGTGGGACAAAACTTTCACAAAATCCTCCATTGCTTAAAAATAATTAACGCAGACGTATAACAGTTTTGCCCAAAGGCATACTGCAACTCAGTAGCAGAGCTGGCTGTCAAAGTGAAGAGAGTTGTTTTGGGATTGTTTTAGTGCACTTCTATTACATCCTTCCATTCTGCAGTCCACCTTTTGTTTTTCTCCTTTGAATTTATTTATCCAGGAGAAAACCAAGCTTTTCCTGAAGAACTTTTTATTTTATGTTCCTCTTGAATATACTCAGAGGATTTGGTTCCCAGGAAACCACAGAGCCATAGGTTTGTAAAGGCTATTTCAGCATTTGTTCACTAATGGAGGTCTGCTGCACTAAAGCAACTGGTTGACAAACAGAGGCTCCACTCTTAATACATGTAAATCCAAACAAGTCATAACATTTCTACAAACACGTGAAGGGAAAACACCTAAGTGGAAGACAAGACGTGGTCCTCATTCAACTCCTGCTGAAGGCAGGGGAGCAGCACTGCCTATCACTGTACAGGTACTGAGCCTAGCATAGACCTGCCTTTTTCTAGCTCTGTCTTGGGCAACCCCAAGAGCCCCAGAGGAGGCAAATGGATGATTTTTTTTGGTGGGCAAGAACAAAACAGAAACCACTGACAACAACATCCCATCTTCTGTAACATGCCTGAGGCTCACTGTACAAATAAGCTTTCCGTTTTCATCTTCCCAATGCTATTTTTAGAGCATATTGGCAGTGCCAGATGTCTCTTTCAAAGGCTGGACTCTCCAGAGCTGGAGTTAAGATTTATAACCATGTGCTTGCTGGCCAAAGATGTTGAAGATGACAGGCCTGTGGGAAAGCCCCCCCATTGTTAAGATGACACTGTTCAAAAAGCTGTTTAGAATAGTTACTCACAGCATCTTGAGTATTTCAACGTAACAGCCAAGGATCCTGTCTGCCTGGGCACTCAGCTCAATGCTCATGGTGCTGCAGGTAGGGCTGACCATCAAGCAGTCAATCAGGTTGGGCTCGCTGTCATTGCCAGCGTTGGCTGTCATCTTCTGATTAGCGGTGTTGGTGCGCTCCACTTCCACGTGGATCTCATTTGAAGTGACAACAGGCGGTTTGGTACGGGATTCAGTCATGGTGGCCTCTTGAGAGACCAGGTCAGGACTCGTGTGAAGAAGGCGGAGCGGCAGATTAGGCTTTCGGTCACACTGCTGCTGGCATCCATTCCTGATTTCCTTCAGGCTTGGGGAATTGTCTCGGCTGAATTTTAAGAACAAACAAATAATTTCAGTATACAAACATCGCAGCAGAGCAGGAGAGAGGGTTCAACACTGAGAAGCCAAGATCTTTCGCAATTTCCCACTGCATTTCACCCCAGCCCACTGGATTGCTTTCTTCCATGTAATTGGATTACTGCAATCAATTCAGAACATTAAAAGGCTCCAAGATGACTGTTCGGCAGCCCCTATTCTACAAAGATTCAAGCTTTTCATTACTCTAATTGGCATGCCAGCTTAGTTTAAAGGTGAACTTCCCCAAGTTGTGCAAAGCTGTAACAGAATCCATGCCCAAGTATGTATCTGGCTGCAGTACATGCCCAGACATTTGTCTGCAGCCCTCGCGTCTGGAATTCCTGTTGGACGCTAAGCAGCTCCTGTCCGTGCTCTACCATGAGGAAAGTCAGATAGGCATAAACAAACAGGAAACACAGCAGAGGGGAACCCTCAGTGTCTGCTGGAAACTGGCTCGTGTGTCAAGAGCTGTGGCATCTATTTTGTGGTTAGTCAGGAATCAAATTTTCCACAATAATGGAGACAGCATTGTGAAACCAGCTCATGTTCAGAGCTGTAGATCCATAGGGATTTACACACCACCCCTCCTTCAAGATCTCACCCTTCCCTTTGCTTTAGGTGTAACACACACTTCATGTGCCAGAAAGGGAGCAAAAAAGCCACTGCTCTGGGTAGTGCTTACTTCCCAGAAACTCGTTGAGCACTTTCATCTGCTGCTGGTCTGAAAAAGGATGGTTATGGCTGCAGTCTGCCTTGGAGGAGTATCTCAACAGTGGCCAAGATCAGCAGGTAGCCGGCTGTTGAACCTGCAGTACTTCTGTACTGGGAACTGATGAGCTCCTTGCAGCACCAGCAATGCCTCCACTTTCAAGCATGGGAGCTAAAGATGTGCAGTAACAGATCGCCATGCTCACTGCCCCAAAACATGCCACACTGAGTACAACTGAATGAAGGTTCAGCATCTTTCAGGCTTTCAAGCACAGAGCTTGAAATACAACCATGTATCTCCAAAACCATGCATGTGACTGACCAGAACTCCCACATGTAACACTAGCAATGAGGAGACACGCTCTCACATACCCACACCCGTGCTCACACCGATCTTGTTTACAGATGCCATGCGTTTGGAAGTGAGTAATGTGCAGTCAGCTGGGAATTCATACTGACCTGTTGATAAATTCCTCGTAACACGAATAAATGGCTGCTAAGCAGACAGCTACAAGATTTGGCAGGACCCTGGGATGGGGGCATTGTCCAGTTGGACCATGCATGCTGAAAAACAAACACCAAAGTGACATCATTGTGAAGACTTCTGTGGGTAAAAACAGTCAGACAGAATGGGGTGCCAGAACTGGATGCACTGCCTTGGGGAAACTTCAGAAGGGCCATAGCAGAGAGTAATTTTAACCCTGTAAATCCCTCGTTTATGAAATGTATCTCCACAGTCCCCCCTAAAATTTCACCATGACTGAGCATTATGTGCTCTCAAGTTAATGTGAATCTCTCTGGAGAGGCTCTGAGTCTGAATGCATAAAAAGAATGTCCACACAGCCAAGTCCATGTGCTTCCAGTGTGTAACTAAGCAGAAAACCTCAGCCTTATTTGAGAATTAGTTTTAAAATAAAAAATAAAATAATGAAAAAGATACTTCAGCAACATTGCCCCAAGGACTCGTCTAATTTATTTGCTGTTTGCCGGTACCAAAAAGCACCAGCTACTCGTAACAGCCAGAAAAGAGATGAGTAGGGCTGTGAGAAGTAAAAGAGCTAAGCACATACACAGGACTTGAAATACGACATACATTAAATGTAACTAACCTATGAATAAACTTCTTCACAACCTCCATTCCAGCATTCAGCTCATTCAAAGCCAGAATATACTCCTGAGTAAACAGCCGCAACCGAGGGCACTTCCCGAAATCCTGTCCAAAAAGGATAGAGTCAGTGAAGATGGTGAAACATGACTGCAATGGACGTCAAAACTATGGGTTTTCAAAAGAAATCAACTCAAAACACAACCAAATTCACTCTGCATTATTGTTGTGAGTTAAACCCAGCCGGTAACTCAGAACCCATGACAATTACGCTGACAGCTTCAAGAGCACTGTGTCATTCCATGCTGAAATAGTGTTCTTCCCACTAATAACAGCATGCTTCCCAATCCTCCTCTTTCCCCCATACCCACCTTGAGACAAAACGACATGTTTAGTGGAACAAAGCCCTACCTACACTTATACTTCTTTTGTACACTTCACTTTACACCTTCATTTTGAAATGCATTTTTTGTTGTTTTGCATTTTTTCTTACATAACTCATAACTCCAGATTTCTTTGAAATGCAACTCAAAAGTAATTTTTTACTTCCATTTTTCATATTCTATCTATTCTGGATTTTAAGAAAATGTTTCTGACATGCAACCAGTAAGTGATCAAGTATAACACCAGAGACCAGTTCTTTCTCCAGGGGTTTTGCTCCAGGTCCAAGGTGAGCTGACTCTCTTCCTAATCCTGCAGTCGGAAAGGCACCTGCTATCTGAAATCCCTCATCTCCACACATCACTCGCTATTTTTAGATGTGAAAGGAGTAGAATCTGCTGTCTGGTGAGTGTTCCAGCACATTTCTTCACATTTACACAGGTGTAACCTTATTATACAGGTGTTACTGAACTACAAAGACGTATTTAAAGCAGTGAACAAGGCCCACTGAGGACAAACAAGCCCTCCCAGTCATCCCTCAAGCAGCTGGCTGTGGAAGAAGAGCCATTCTGGAAAAATAAATGGCAGGTCCCCTCCAACCCTAACCATTCTATGATTCTAACTGAAACTTAAAGAAATGCCACAAGTGGTAACAAACTGGAGGTCTGTAAAAGGGAAGATACACTCCCAAAGCACCGAAACCTTGTTAACTTGTTTTGGTTTCAGACATTTCTATAGCACAACCTATATTCACATTTCAAAGGTTTTACAGCTACAGAAAATTATCAAAAATGCGAATATAAGCCTAGATGTGAATACAAGCCTAAACAGAACAATGTCTTCAAGTCTAAGTGTCACTCTTCGCTAGCACTGATAACTTCACCCAGCAAAGGGACTGTGGGTGATTCCAGTGTTGGTATTACAATTAAAATCATCAAACTTCTTACAACTTCTGGTAGTTACAAATACGGCTGGTGCAACGGTGTGAGACCATGTGTGCTTCATATGTATTCGATGCCATTTAATTTCATGAACACTCCTTGCAAGACAGCTTTTGCAGTTGCAATTTGTTTATGAAAGTTCTCAACCCATGCAGGTGTCCTAACTGAAGTTAGGATGAAAGTCCGAGAGATCGTAAAGAGGGTATCACTGCTGATATCTCTAAAATAAAACATCTCTCAAAATAAGCATAATGCCCTGTCACCATACCGGGTACAGAGCAATACACACTATCAATCAATCAATACTGTTTGCTCCCCACAAAAATAAACAATAGTGCTTTTAATTTATTCAAACATCCAAAGGTACTGAGGGGCTGCTGAACACTTCTCAAACAACTCAGCATACAGTCTCCAGTCCTGCACATACCAGGTTCAAAGCAAGTATCAGCAAGACAAAAAGCTATCCTTGTTCTCTTCAGATTTCAAATTGACAGATCAATGAAGCAATCTCTCCCCATTTTATACGTGGGCAACTGTGGAACAAAACTTTTTGTGAGCTTATCAAAGACCCCAGAGCAAATCAGCAGCAATGGTGGGAACAGACAGCTAGGTCTGCTGCTCTAAGTACACTGAATTGCATGGGGCCTCCTAAGGTTATGAAGTTTACTGCCAACAATACTGTCCCCCTAAAGGATAACTTTATTTTCATGCACACACACACACATTCTCTAAAAGGCTATTCAGTACAGAAGTCCCTGAAGAGCAGTAAAGTGCCCAAATCCACTCCAGTTAATATATGACACAGTAAATTCTCTGACTGCACGCTGCAGTACAGACATGTTGATTTTCAATCTGCAAATGTTAAGTACGGTAAATATACCCAATTCTCTGAAGCTGACCAAATACAAGCATTACTATGCATTTACATCTTATTTGAGACCCCTCAAGAGCTCTGGATGCTTTAAAAAAAAAATAAATAAAAATCAGTCTGGAATCCAAAGTAACATTTACAGAATATTTCATTGAGCACTACAGAATACTCAGAAACGTTTACACGTCTGCAGAGTGCAGGCACAGAGCCAGGACTGTGACCTATTTGCCATCTTGGGCTTTCTACCTAGTTGCATAAACGCAAGGAGTTAAATAATAATACTGTTACAGAAGTAAGAAGTATGAACCGTTTTCTACTGGGGTCATACTATACACAGCGGGACAGTAGATGGTCTCTAAAATTACCATCAGTTAGTGAAAAGAAGTTGATTGTGTAGTTACAGAGGTTTAAGATCCATCCTTGAGATCACAGCCAAGTCAATTGCCTTAAATATTTTATTTGCTATTCTTTGCTACAGCATTGTGAAGTGAAATTTCTCTAACTTAAAAGCTATGCCAGGAAACTTATTATGCCACAAAGGATGGAGGGCTGGTGAACACTCAGACCTTCTTAGGAAAGGAATATGGATCATGTAATATCTTCAGAGTTAGGTGGAGAACACAATGCTGGCAGGGCAGTCTCCTGCATTTATTTCAATCACTAGCAAGAAATTGATTGGTGATAAGAAGAGAGAAAGCCTGGGAGAGAGTCATCATAAAACAACAAGTACACGATTCCTGGAATGAGAAGGAAGAACAGCAGAAAAGCAAGAGGAAATTCAGGAAACCAAGGTAAGAACTCACGGGACATGAGTCTAAAGGAAAATGTAAATCCACAGAGCTGGGAGTGTCTTAAAGAAAAAATGTTGAGGGCCTCAGGTCAAAATCAACGAAGTCTCTATTCTGGTTTGGTTATTTAATGGATTTTAAACCATTGTAACTACAAGGATGCCACGTGGGGAGTAAATAAGGAGCAAAGAGCCAGGTGGGAGAGGGCTGGAGCTGCATATACTGGCAGTGCTGCCAAAAGAAACATTCCTCAAATCATGGCTTTGCTTAGATGCTTTTGAAAGTCCCACTGATTGCTTATTCGTTCTGCATTTATAAAGCAACACATGGTTGCATGCAGCATTCACACTTTGAGGGGTTAGATTTTGATATCACAGTACTTTGTTCATTACAGGTAATACAACTGCTAATTACAAAAGGTATCACAGTAAACTTCTCCAAACTGGCCAAGTTCCTGTAACACGTGCACTCACCATGTTGTGTTTGAGAATCCTCTGTACCACTGGTGTGAACACTTCAATCACAACCATGGACCGCGGGCGCTCCCGGCAGTGCTGTAATGAGCAACAAGTCATCTTGTGAGCTGCAGAAATCATGAAAAGGGATCTCCTTTTCACACCCCATGCATGGATTACCCCAAGATTAACAAAATCCAAGGGCTAAATTAATCTTTCCTGGGATTAGGGTACTTGTAATGCTGCCCCTTCCTATATATTTGCTGGCATCTGATGGAAGATTACCGTGGGAGCTCATGAACTGCATGAGTCCCTTTTCCCTGCTGCTCATTCTCCACAAAACTCACTGGAATGTAGTATTTCTGGGACTTTTACCCCTTTTAAAACTTGCGAGCAGTTTCAAAAGTAAACGGGTTGGGGAGAAAAAGATATGTAGACACAGGCAGAGTAATGGCACAGACCTCCCTTCCTTGGAGGATCCAGGCTAAAAACCTGTGGTGGATCTTGGAGGGTACCAACAAGCCAGTCCCCCATCACAGGCTAAAATATACAATCATCATGTATCAATCAGAATAATTTAGGTTGGGATGGACCTTTTGAGGTCATCTGGTCCAACTCCCTGCTCAAGGCAAGGGATTGCCTTGAGTCTGAGGCTAGATAGGACCCTAAGACTGGCTTATAAAAATGCAACAGTCAGAGTCGTTTCTGAAACTTGACTTAGATTCTGTAGGAAGAAGTTGCTGATTAGTAACTCTGGATGGGAATTATAAATAGCATCCAGAATGTACCCAGTCATCAGTAAGCAAATTTAAGCTGACACACTAACAGGCCTAGAAGAAAAGTAGTATTTTGAAATCCAGAAGCTCTGCAATCCAAAGTATTCAGAAGTTTATGGAAACGTTGCAAAATACAACACGAGCATGGATTTACCAGAAAAAGAGGATGGGTCCGTATGGTTTTCCCACTGCCATTAACCAATGACATAATATCAATAGGGCTGAGTTATGCATCACGTTACCAACTCATCTGAACACAGTGACTCCAATGATTTTTGCATTAGCTAAACAGAACATGCAGTAGGACATCTCTGGTACCCAGACTGAGGTGTGGGAGTCTGAAGATTTTAACTCTCACAGAGTACCATAACTATGCAGTCTGATGTATGAAGAGTATGGCTCTACTTATCATAATGGTGCTGTTAAATATTTGGTTGTTGACCAAAAACTGGAATCAATTTGGGCATGAGGTAAGGCACTGTAGAAAAAAAACAACCACCCCCTCAAAGAACTATACTCATAGACAACTACGAGATTTCAGAAAGCAGAGCTGTTCTGATACCTTGCAGAAGAATTCACAGAGGTCAGGAGGAGGATGGTTGTTTTCCAGCAAAGGTGCAATTGCCTTTAGAAAGAAAGACAGAAACAGAGAAAACAATTTAATTAGAGAATTGCAACTGGAGTTAGCATTTTGCAGGGAAATATTTTTCTTGGGGGGAAAAGCTCACTGTTTAAAAGGAAGGACAAAAGTCAATTGAGAAATTAGAGATGGGCTGTGGGTTTGTTTTACATGCGTGTTATTTTACATGTAATCTCAAGCACACCTTTGCTATGCATCCTCTGTAGAATTTTGCCTTTAAGTGTCTCAGTGCAAATATATAACACACCACAAAAGGAGCACAATTTTTATAATGGTTTAAATGAAAACAGGAGCAGGCCAATTGCTTCAGGATGTAATACAGCAAGGATGAATCAGGCTCCCTGTTTCAGTTACAACATGTCCCCAAAACAATAAACACCACTCCCCCCATCCTTACATCCGTTATGAAAGAGTTCCAAGCTCTTTTTGTGAGAAGTAAGTCACTACAAGTACCATAGCACTGTTCTTACCTTTGTGGACCCTATTCATCAAAATAAAGCATGTAACTTTGTGCAAGTTGAGATTAACCATTCCTTTTCTGTTGCTACGCAAACCAATGTGCTTATGCTCGGTAAATACATTACAGGTCATACCTGCCACTGAGGGTGTAATGAACTTATGTTGTTGTTACTTCCTCGGTAAATTAGAAAATGGCACTAGAATAATGTATTCTCTCTATGTGATAGTGCCTTCGGGCTCTTCCAGTCTTGAGCTAAAGGGATTCCCAGTACCCATTTAAAAATAAGACTCTAAACACAGCAGCTAGGACATTTTGTATTAAGCAAGTGAACACCAGATATTTTATCTGGATGGCATCTGGAGTTTTACTAAGGCAGCCTGCTTTGGTTTTTTGCTCTCCCTCTTGTTTCCTTAAGGATTTCAGCCCCAGAAACTCTGCTTACAATAACCATGTTTCACAATCGCCACACTTTCACAAATAGGTCAAGATTAATGTGAAACCCAAGCACATCTGCAAAGATCTGTTTTGGTTACACACAACATTTGTAAAGTTTCTGTTCATTATCATGTGCCATCCTTCTGCAACTGTTCACTCTTCCTCTGATGGCGGTCAAGCAACAGTGGACTGATGGAGATTGCAACACTATTCAATGAGACTAGAATTTCCTTGCTCCCCATCCAACGCCACCTGAGCTAAAGATCTCCCTTTGATTCATCTTCTGGAGTGTTTGCTATAGGACCTGCCAAACCACAGGAGGCAAGTGCTGCAAAACCACCCAAGTGTTTACACCAGTCTGGTATCTGTCAGAGGATCACTGGATCAGGGATGCAGCTGGCTGGTTGTCAGCCTAAGGAAATGAGCTTTATTGTTTCAGCCCAGTTCTTTCTGAATGTAGGGAATAACCACAACAGACAGTCAAGTGGGTCATGACTCTTGCCTGTAAGGTCAGTGTGGAATAGTGACAGCATGAATGCACACTGTATTTTCTTACGTGTGCTCCAGGTAAAAGCAGAAACTTGCTGTCTCACATTGCCCAGTTATGGCACCACGTGCTTCCCCTTCCTCACCAGGAAGGCATCAGTTGTAATATTGATCTGTTCCAGCACCATCTAGAGAAGGAAATCTGGTTCCATCTGCACAGCAAATCTCTGTATACTTTCAAGACGCTACATAAACACATAGTATTAGCAATACTTCTTAAGAATAGCACAGATTAGCTGTGTAACAGCAGTGAGCTCTGAATGCCCAGAAACTGCCATGTCCTTAATGGTTCAGACACAACCTATAGATGGGTAGGACTTGAAGCCATCACCCAGAACTGATGAATAACGTAGGCAGAAAGGACCTTCGGAGGCCACCTGGTCCAACCTCCCTGCTCACAACAGGGCCACTTTGCATCTTTCACTAAAAGTCCTCCTTCCAAAAGAACCAGTTGTAACTGGGGCCTGAATTTCTTTTGGCACCAAAGTAAAATGAAAGCTGCAGCAGATCCTGAAGAAAAGTAAACGCCACTTCAGAAACTTATCTCAGTGGTTGATTCTGGCTGAAACTGTACCTTAAGCAGCACTCACACCTACTGCAGCTACGTGCCACCCTTGTCATTCTGCAGAAAGAGTCATGGGGATGTGATAAGATCAGGTGCTGGTGAGGTTTTAGATTAGATTACCATGAAAATCTCCTGGAAATTGCCAGTGACTGAAATTAAACTACAGTGATGGGGAACCAAGTTCCACCTTCCTGATAAGTTGTTGAGATTTTGTATTCTGATGCACAAAAAGATGCCATTCGATTCACTTATTTCTATGTCTAAACAAATGCAAACTACAGAAAAGAAAAAAGTTGAGGAAGATATTTTTATAAATCAAGTAAGCAGGGGGTTAAACTGCAGTGACACACACACATATCCACACTACAAAAACAATCACTTGCTCGCATACCATCAGCAATGGAGACATTCTGTATATGGTAGCATTAACCCCTCAGGAAACTCCTAAGCCTGAAGGTTTTATAGGGCACATCTGGAAATGATGTTTTTTGACTATTTCAAGTACATATATAGAAGTGAATCATGTAGCCTAGTAAGGACATCATTTTGGGAGATAATTAACTCTCAACGTGCTGTGCTTGAAAGGAAACATTGTTGTTAGTCATCTATGAAACAAGAGAAATGACAAAACCACACAAATCCCAGTAGAACAGATGGATTTGATCCTGCCTCAGTTTACCCGCACTGGTGGAAATGCTTTCATGTTTGCTTGCTTCACTGGCGCAGAGGCAAGCATTACCAGAAGTGTTAACAAACAACACAGATTTGTCCTTGGATTTTGTCAGAAAGATACTCACCACAATAATGCTCTCATGGTCTTGGGTGGTTAAGTTGTTGTTCTGAAAGAGTTGAATGGAAGAAACAAGTGAGCAAAAAGTACTCTCAGTTGGTATATCCGCGTACACAATCTTCTTAACTACCACCAGCTAAAAGCAAAAAGGCTAAAGACGTAAATTGCTTATTTTCAGAACAAAAAATCATCACCTTGAAATAATTCTCTTCAAGAAGGTGGTATATTATCTACTACGAAGGCTTGTGAAAGCTTCCATTTTTCCCTCAGCACATTAAGATTCCAGTCACCACAGCCATGAAAGCTGCGCACAAACACCAGGATGCCAGAGGAGGTCTTAATCAGTTGGAAAACTGAAGCTAGAATACATTTCTCAGAAATGTTTTCTTAAGACAGGCTGTATGTTTCTAAGAAAAATAATAGAAGGATTGTTGTGGTGCTGCACACCATTATGTTCGTGGCAGACTAACTGCCGCAGTTTTTCTGAAATTCCTGGTATATACCTTATTGCTACAAGAATTACCACCTGTGGAAACAAAGACAATGGAAATCCAAGGGAGATTTGTCACTCACTTAAGAAATGAATCAGACCTGTGATAAATTTATCATAAATAATCAACAAAGAAACCCAACCGAACAAAAAGCCTCAAGAGAAAAGTGTTTTGTTTTGTTTCTAGAAATCCACCTAACATAGGTCAAAATCTCCTCCTTCTCAGCAAGCATAATTTCCATCCAAATCAGTAGAAGTCAGAAGTCGACTCAAAGGTAGAATTTGGACAGCCCACGTCAAAAAAAAACTCACCACAAACTTCTAACTTTTTGTCTACGATCTACATCAGTGACTGTAGTGATAGGACGAGGGATTACAGGTTCAAACTTACACAGGGGAAGTTCAGGTTGGATATAAGGAAGAAGTTCTCTACTGTGAGGGTGATGAGGCACTGGAATAGGTTGCCCAAGGAAGTTGTGAATGCTTCATCCCTGGTGGTGTTCAAGGCCAGGTTGGACAGAGCCTTGGGTGACATGATCTAGTGTGAGGTGTCCCTGCCCATGGCAGGGGGTTGGAATTAGGTGATCTTAAGGTCCTTTCCAACCCAAACCATTCTATGATTCTATGACTCTGAATGCAACAGTGTCTTGTGGGAGCACTACTGAGGTTCATACCTCTGAGAGCAGCTTTGAGACAATCTCCAGTGGTGCCTGGTGAATGGACTCATCCTGAAGGGGAGACGTCAGCGCCATGTCCACCAGTGTCCTGATCTCCTTCAACACCACCTCCCAGCGGCCTGGGTTATCAAGCACTTTCTTGTACTTGTAAATCTTTTTCTGCAAGAGAAAATGAAAGGGTCCCACTGACACCACCATCAACTTCTTGAAACAACTGACTGGGTATGTGCTTCCTACATGCAGCTGTCAAGTGGGCTGCTTTGTATTTTGAGTTTTGCCTCTTCTGATTGCTGAAAAGCTGTACTTTAAACATCATATGCTTCAAGTCAGTATGTCAATACCAACTTGTTCTGTGGAAGCAGAGAAAAAACTGTGATTCCTTTTTTTTACTTTAATGTAAATTTATAAACTCCAAATCATCTTTCTCTCCACCATCTCCTTTTGCAAACACCTTATTCCTCAGGCTTATAACAGACATCTGCTAGCGCACTGTTTCCAAAGCTGTAGGTCCTTTTAAAGGTAGTTAGTCATAAAGAAAGTGAGAGATAGAGAGGCTACCAAAGCACCATTCTATAGACACTCTATTCTACACTGTTAATTGGTGAATTCACATTCCGAATGAATTAAAATCAACGTTATCAAAGTGTTATCAAAGTTATCAGTGTTATCAAAATCCCACAGGCTTTCTTTTCTGTCTTGATCCTGAAAAGTCATGCTGTCATCCTCCAGTCGTAAAAAACTTGTCAAGTCTCCAAGTTTTCCGTGCAACAGCACTTCTACTCTCAAGCATTCCCAGCTGCCTAATCCCATCTGCCCCAGTTCTCTGCATGCCCCTGCTTTACATCTGGGCATGCCCAAGCTATTTCACCGACTGCCCTGTTCACCGACAGCAGAAAACAGTTCTTACCTCCTCATCAGCCATGTTGCCACAAATGACTGGAGCAGAGGCTGCTGTGTATTATAAATAGTGTTCTTTAGCGAAAACCCACCCTCCCAAATCCCCAGAGGGGGCTTGATGCAACTCTATAAGTTCAAGGAAACGATGACGAGCGTTACAAAGCCACTCCCAAAAACAGCCCGAAGGGTACATTGGAACCAGGAAAGGTTGCCAAAGCAGGCAGTGGCCCCAGAGCTGGCCGGGAAAGAGCTCTGCTGTCCGAGGACAGCAACAGCCAGGACCACAGCACTTGGTTCAGTTCACATACCCTTCCACTCATTGCTATGTGTGAATCTGGCTCTCTGGCCAAAGCGAAGTCAATAAGTCTGCACAGATCTGGTTTATGAAACAACAAAGTCTGGGCACTTCTATATGACATGAAAATATTAGTGTTTTGCACTAAAATTGGACCTTAAATTCCTAGGCGGTACTTCCACGAAAATCACAAAAACTGCCCATGTGGTGCAGATTGAAGCTTGCAGACATAGCTGCGCATTTTGGGCTTTCAATTGCCAGTGTAATAAAGGCTTTGCAAAGGGTCAGCCTGCTCTGTCTTGTTTTGGCGCTTTGTTGCTTCTTGTCATTTCCCCCTCTGCTCACAGAGGGCAGCCCCTGCAGGAACCATATGAACAGACGGGCTGTTTATCAGCTACTTCCTTCCCACCATGGCAGCAGATTTAATGCTCAATACAAAACACAGCCACCTCTGTACCCTACCCGAAACACGAGAGAACAATACAGAAAAATAAAGATTTCAGATGCCTTGGGTTTGCCAATGTTGCTAGAGGGGAGAGAAGAGGGTGGCACTCGGCTGACATGTAAAGGCTGATAAAGCAATCCAATTATCTTTTTAATTAAATTCATGCAAGTACAAAAGCACGCTGGCAGAAGTTCACACTTTCAGTGCATTTTAAGCTACTGAAAAGCTAGAGGAACATAAAAACACATGCTGCAGACACTATCAAATGTGTTTGGGATTTCAGATATTGAGCAAAAATCTTTGTACTTCTGAGCTCCTTGGGGCAGTGATGGCCCATTAGCGTTTTGAAGCCACCAGCGTTACTTCTACCATAATCACAGATTTCTTAGAAACTTGAATCAGAGTTGAATTTCTATTATTCATACAGTGCCTTTTTTTTTTTTTAGGGTCTTTTTGTTAGGCCTTCCTCAGCACTAAGTAAAATCTAAACTTCAAAGCCAACCACCCAAAAGCTTTGTAACTTGAAGCAACTCCTCTCTGACTAATTGAGGACACCAAACAAAGCTAGCCCCTTTTCCATGCTGAAATTCATTCCTTGGTCCTGTACCATGAAGAAATCTAACTCAAAGCAGAATTCAAAGCTGGATGAAATGTGTGGGGCTTTGGGGGAGAGGCACGAAAGCTGGAGAACTGGCCTACTGCATCCCTGCCTGCTCTGGGCTGCCCCTTACTGCTGAAGGAAACCCTCTTGCCCAACAGGACGCTGCTCAGACAAACCTACCACAAATATCTTTCTTCCGCTGTCAAATCCACTCTTGCCTGGGGGGAGGGAGCAGTAGGGGAGGTTTCCTTTCCCTTTTAGACATGTCCATTAACAATTAAAGTTATGATGATGATGACGTACATAAAAGCCAAGACAACAGGAGCTGTACTCCCTGCTACACATGAGAGACCTAAACAAGCTGCTGCTCAGACGGGGTAGACACTGGCTCCAAGGAAGCATCAGGGGACAGCTACCTTTGCAGAACACTGCGAGCAGAAAATCCATACTTATCAGCCTCTGCTTCATGCTTTCAGCACAAGGGGCTGTGCCGCACCGATGTACTGAGCTGTGATCTGCGAACAGCATTACAGGAGTCTGGAATGATGGTGGGAAAGCAGCGGAAAAGAAATAAATAAATAGAGCAGCCATCCCCAAGAGGGTTGAACTCTGCTGTCCTGAACCTTTGCCCATGGTTACGCTGCTGTTTTTCTCAGCAGAATGGTTTTCACTGTTGAGCGCCTTGCTGAAAGCCTCAATTAAAGCTTGAAACCTATCAGTCGGCTACAGAAGCGATTTGCTGTGTATCAGCAAGCACTTAGCCAGCACCAAGCCATCTGCTCTATTCTACCTGTGCTGACTCCAGAGCGAGGAGAAACAACAACCACTCACAGGCTTAAAAGCAAAGCTGCCTGGTAAAGACCCGTATCTGAGAACAGGCATGTCAACACGTGTGAGGAGTTCGTTCCCCCTGGATGTAGGTCTAAAACATGCCTTCAGTTGCTGAAAATATTCACACAATATGCGCCATTAATAGCAAATACAAGAAAAATACTGGGGTGGGAATGCAGTTTCTCTGGGATTTCACTAAAAGCAGCAGCTCCTGCAACAATTTATGTGAGTGAAAATAACACATGCCAACTTGGAATTTGACCCTCCTAGTTACTGACCAGCCAGAACCACACAGCTAGTGTCATTCCAAAATCTTGCTAGGCTGACTTTAAAAGCAAAACCACTGAATTTATTAAGTAGCCAGAAGCAGCAGTATGGGGAACTAATTGACACTGACAGGGCATCCTTCATTGTCAAATCACTCTAATTAATTAAAGTCTTAGAGAAACCCAAAGACTGAAGTGCCAATCCTCTTTTAGAGGAGGAGTCCACACGTAAAGTGTTATTCCAGTGTTATTAAGCAAGCAAATGTGACAAAAATATGTAAGTAGTGGTTTTGCCGTTAAGTGTTCAAAAGCTCCTGAACACCGTGAACAGAAAGTTCAGGTGAGCCTAAGAAACTTTTAGCTTTTTTAACTAACATCTTTATATGTTTTTCCGTTCCATAATAGCCTCATTCTGCAGCTCTTGCTCAAACACCGCTTCCACAGACAAGATGATAACACTGATGTAGTTGACATCTAGGAAAAAATGGACTCTAATGTACGAAATTGCATGACATGGAACAACTGCCTTTTTCAGCCCTGGCAAGACCTTTTATGTTAGGAACATCTCCAAGCACCTGATCCAAAACGGGAGAGAAATTTAGCCCTCTTTACGACCAAATTTCATCTCTGCTTTGTTACTGGTGGTCAGGAAATGTTCTGTGCTCTCGGGAACCTATTTGCCCGTCAGCAAATAATATCTTCATTACATTAAAAGAAGAATTAATCGCCAACCCTAGTCCAGAGCAGGGTGTTTAACTCCAGCTCGCTGCTCTTCAGCCCTTTACCACACAGCAGCACGCAACTCATCGCTTCTTCACTGGAGAAGCTGGAGCTACTGCAGGAGCATACACTGACTCGGAGGGCTGTGTGTGCCAGCAATTGTTTATTTCTTGCTGAGCAACGAGGGCAGTTCCAGCAAAGGGAAAAGGTCAGCCTCCCGTACAGAGGTCCTCCCCAGCTCATTGCGGCGATGACTGAGCCGAGCTAGTGTTGTAGTTCATGTTGACGGAGCTTGTGTTAAATGGAAGTGCCTCTTGAGAGATGTTAATGTACGGAGGGGAAAAAGGCCACAAAGAGCAACACCAGAAGGGTCTTCTCCACTGTAGCAGCACATGTTGTTATAATGCTGCGCCATTGCTTGTGATGTTCGACACACATGCTTGGCTCGTCCTACAAAGCCCAGGAGCTGCACCATGTATTCTTGAGCACCACCTGCTGGTATTCTGTCTATGAACTCATTACCTTCATGGAAACACAGATGGCATGGCATCCCCATGCCGTGCTAGCTCCATATTCTGCTTTTAACACTACCATGCATCACTTACTTCCCAATATTGTGAGAAATATGTAAGAATAACTTGTTGCTAAGAGATGTTTCCCTGATAGCCAGAGACCGGCTTAAATCACTAGCTGGGTACGCTGAAAGCCTTCTAAACTAAGCTCCTACCTACAGTGCTTACAATATGAAACAAAAAAAAGCATCTCACCTGAAAAGACTAAGCCTATAAAAAGTCCCATTCCATGCACAGGCCTGGGGCCAGGATGAGATTATAGAAACTTTTCCAAATCAGGGAATCCAGACTGCTCATGCTGCAGTATTCATACTCTTCATGACCTTCTGAAGGTTTAGCACAGAAAGACTGATGTGCTGCTCTCTAAAATAGTTTCAGAACAGCAGCAGCAAACTTTTGCACTGTACCATGTTTTCAAGCCAAGGCATTTTCTGTATTTGTCATTTTAGCCAGTGCTAAATGCTGAAGTGCATCAGCTCCTCTGCTTTGGCTGCTTCTCTGAATGCAATTGGTTTGGTCAAAGCTCACTTTCCTGCAAACTCCTTGCCACAGGCCAGAGAATTGGAGGGAAATGTTATAAGCTAGACACGTCCTGATTCTCACTCAGTTAAGGTCTAAATAACACTTCATTTTTTGCCAATTCATGTAAATAAACATCCAGACGAAATCACTATTATTTATTGCACTGAGATTGGCACCCATGAATCTATTCCCTGAATAAAGACACCAAATAACAGTCCGTGCCCCGAACAGCTCACGGTCTTGATGATTTAAAGCAAGAAGGAGAGACAGAGGAAGAAAACCAGGCTGTTTTCCTTGAGGTTGTATGGGAACTCAGGACCAGAGCAGACCTGAGATCTTCTGATTCTCAGGTCTCCATATTAATTGCTACCTCCTAAGGAAAAGCACCACCAACATGCACTGGGGCCTTAGCAAGCAAGCTGAATGTTGATACCCCGTTGCTGTGCTTCCCCATCCTCCCTGACCCCCTTTTCCAGCCTACAATCATACCCCTCTATTTTCCCCACCAGTCTCTACCACCCTGCTCCAGATCTCACTAATATCCAGGCAAGAACCCCAAACACTCAGATCACGCTGTCTCAAAGCCAACAGAGTTCAATGGGTTCAGTGAGCGGTGATGTGGGTTCAGCTGTTACTAGCGCACAACTGGAACAACCGCACAGATACTTCCTACAGGCAGAGTTTGTCCTTTGCTCGGATGCCACTTGGACAGTACCACTGCAAGGTAAAGGAATGCTGAAACAAACAGAAATGTAAAAGGATGGCACACGGACGAAACGCTTTTCTTCTTGGACCAAGCGCAAAGTGGATGTGGGAGCAGAGGGCTCACAGGGCAGCCTTCTCGCTTGCCTCCCAGCATGACACTGTGCAGCTGCAGTAATAATGCACTGAACAACTTGCTCCTGAAACTTGTTATGTACCTACATATATATATATATA
>NW_009933161.1:51217-71187 GCF_000696875.1 Nestor notabilis | reverse complement strand
CCAGATATTTTGGCTTCAGCCAATCCCGTTACCTCTTTTACCCAGATATTTACGTGGCTCCTTTCCATTGGTTCCTTTCTGTTGCTGGGGTTTCATCATCGAGAAGCTTCGAGAAGTTTCGAGAAGTTTCGAGGGGTTTCTCTCATTAGGCTAACCACTCCCTCAACCTCCATCCCTTATATGGTTATGAGCTTTACAACATTCTGCAACAAGATACCGAGTCGAACCACCCAGCCCCCCTTCCTTTTCCTTCTCTAAAAGCATTTATCCTACTTTAACAAAGCATACTTTTCATAATAGTACAATTGACTTTCCCTTTCCCTTCACAAAGAAAAAATGTTTCACAAAACGACAGTTACAAAGAGTTTCTTAAAGTATAACAAGCAACACTACCCCTTAAACCTTTTGATGAACAAACCTCACTTATCACAGTGCCGTCCCCCTTTTAGTTGTTGGGGTGGTGCGGCGGGGGTGTGGCGGAGGGGGGTGTGGGGGGGGGGCGGCACAGTGCCGTCCCCCTTTTAGTTGTTGGGGTGGTGCGGCGGGGCTGTTGCGGAGGGTGATGTGAGCGGGGGTCGTCCGTGTGGTCTTTTGATTCAGGGAGATTGCGTAGATTAAGTGTCCTTCGCATGTCATTTATAAGTTACGGCATTTGATGATTTATACTGCAATTGGATTTGCTCTTTGTGGAGTTTAAAATAAGCACTGCTAATTCTGAAAGATATGTAAATCTAGAAGTATTTGGTTTTGGGGTTATTTTTAAAACAGGCTTGGGATAATTTTTCTAGGTTTAATATTAGATTATTTGTCCTTTTATTTGTTGGTTTTTCCCTGCCCCTTTTTTTTTTTTCAAAGCTATGCTTTTACATTCGTATTTAGGAGAATTAGATATAATGTGACAGTTTCATGTGTGTTATCTTTGAGAGGGGTAGAGAAGAGCCAAACTGACTGCACACACAATATAAATCAATGCAATCCCAGAGTGGCGTAAACTCATAGTTTGTTATGAGTCTTTATTTTCCACAAGGTGATTGGAGCCCTTTTACCAGGTAGTATCATCACCAGGTTTCTTTATTCCCTGCCCAATTTAGCTCAGATTTGTTCCCTGATCTCAGCAGTGGCTACAGCTGGTTTAAAGTAAGTTCTCCCATGTATCACTGCACTCTCTATAAAGAAACCCAGCAACAGTTAGTTATCAAAAACGGGGTTGGGGGAGAAAACAGCATAAAGTGCTTGAAAACAATGTTCATTTTCTTCAGATGTTTTTTTGCTGTCTGTAGGCAAGAAAAAGCTTCCCTGAAGGTAGTCTTTTTTGGGTTGTTGTCTGGAAATGAGGTAAGGAAGGTTGTATCATTTTATGTTAAATCTTTCAAGACCTGTCTAACAGGTGTTCTGAGTTTCACTGCTAATTCTGATACTACGAAATATCCATTATACTGGAACTTTGTCTAGCAAAAGAAGGTAGATCATTGTATATAATGTTGTATCATTTGACTAAACAGTGTCTAAATGTTTTAAAATACGTAATTCTACTGCAAAAATCACTAGTGCATTATAAAGAAAGGGGCAGAGATATCTAGCTGAGGCTGATGTAAATGACAAACCTGGAGCTTACTACTAATTGTTGACTATTCTTCTGGTTTTATACAGTTTATTTTATCTAACGTGGAAAATAATCAAGTTAACTTATACAAGTAAGATACCTGCTTAACAGTAAAAGAAATGCCATAATTTTAAAGAGAATCACTTATGACAAACACCGTGACATCCTGCTCTATCATACTGAAATTTAATAATGGGAGCTTGCACCAGTGTGCTCATTTGTGCATTGCAAGTACATTAACAGTGCTCAGAGCATTATTTCTAAGTGTTGCACCTTCATTTGGCGTTTCTAGCATTTGACCAGCACCTCTACTGCACCCTCAGATTTAGACCATGTGAGGGAGTGTTAAGAGGCACAAGACCTCTTAGGCAAATGTGTGTGGGAGCCAGGTTCAGAGCCGGGGTGAGTGTCTGGGCACAGAAAGGTGCATCAGCAGAGGCTGTATTGGTGCTGGCAGAGTGTGAATTCACACACTACTTAAGCTTGCTGCAGTGGTTTCAGCTGAGGAGAACAGCCAGGTTTAAAATGCTACCTTCAAAGTGTTTATCTCTAGTAACTCCAGTGTTCCTGGTATCTCTAATAGTCTACACAGCCAATATGACTGACAGTAACAGGAAAAGACCATTTTTGTGAGGCTCTTCTCGAGGTACAGTAGCTTGCCAGGCATTCCCAAAACTACTTTAGCGGTTTTTTTTTTCTGTGTGCAGGATGTTTCTCATCACAGACCAAAGCTTTTCCAGAATTCAAACACATTTGTTTCCTTCTCTTTCCCCAACAAAGGGGAAGTGTGTGGCCTGTTGCAATGATAGCACGTGAAGAGGTGTTGCCCTGAAACAGGGTTAAATAGCTGCATCCTTCCAAGAGACTATTTCCAAAAGGAGAATTGCTCTTTGAGCTGGAGTGCTGCGAGGGGAGGGCTGCCCTGACAGTGAGTACCTATCCCCAGAGAGGGATGGGGAGCTGGGGACTTAGCACCTTCCTGCTTATAATGTCATGATATAAAATGGTTTGGGTTAGACAGGACCTTAAAGCTCATCCAGTTCCAACCCCCTGTCATGGGCAGGGACACCTTCCACTAGAGCAGGTTGCTCCAAGCCCCTGTGTCCAACCTGGCCTTGAACACTGCCAGGGATGAGGCAGCCACAGCTTCTCTGGGCACCCTGTGCCAGCACCTCAGCACCCTCACAAGGAAGAACTTCTTCCTAATGTCTCATCTCAATCTCCCTTCTCTCAGTTTAAAGCCGTTCCCACTTGTCCTGTCCCCACAGGCCTTTGTCAAAAGCTTCTCTCCAGATTTCTTGTAGCCCCTTTAGGCACTGGGAGCTGCTCTAAGGTCTCCCCTTAAGGAGCCTTCTCTTCTCCAGGCTGAATCAGCCTGGCTCCAGAGCAGAGCTGCTCCAGGCCTCGCAGCATCTTCATGTCTGTGAGAATTGTTCTTATTAGCTCTCTGCAGCTGAATGGGAATTCCACTGAAAAATGGCATTTCTTGTTTAAATCAGTCCCCACTTCCCATCTTGCCCTCCATGGAAGTGAGCAGAGTGAGAACATGAGTTATTTCAGCAGAGCTGAATGCATTTCAAAAATACCTGAACTGACACTCATGGATAGTTTGCCTCCCGCGTGTTTCCTGCCTCCCTTTTATTTAACCCCAATTTAGGTTTCCTTCCTCCTCCATCCCCCTTGTTTGGCTTTGAGGTGAGCTGAGGTCAGGTTTCCCTCTAGTGGTTTGACACTTTCTGTGCAGCCCTGTAGTATAGCGGAGGTTGGGCCTTTTAAAGTTTCAGAGCAATCTTTAGCTCTTGGCAGCTCTAGAAGGGTGCAGATGTTTTCCATGCAGAGCAGTATCCAGCTCAGGATTTACCAGGAGGGTGCTGGTTGTGTTGGCTTCTTTTGCTCTGCCTGGTGCCATGCTGCACTAAACTCTGGCCAGCACAGGAACATGCTGACAACACTGTGTACAGCTGGATGTTGTTAGTGTGGTTAGATATTTAATTCTTTTAAATAGTCTTATGGATATAAAAATGGTTCTTTGTGCTCATGGAAGGCAGAAAAGCCCCTGATGGGCCATATTACATGAAGGAGCAAACTCTGGTTTAGGAAGTTCTTAAACTACAGGCTGCAGTAACCTAGGAACGTATCTGGTGGGCTTCCAACCTGCCACAGTGAGGATGGTCTTCCAGATTTGTGGAGTAGTGCCAGGGCCTTGCAGATCCTGCCTTCCTGGGCTCAGATCCTGTAGACAGGCAGCAGCAGGGACTGGGGCAGCATGGGCTGTGCTGGGTTTCTGCTTCCTATTCGGTGTGACTACAACTGGAAAAAGCCTCGTGGGGACGTGACCTGTACTGCGGGAGGCTGATTTCCATGCAAGACTCTCTTCCTCATGGTGCATGGGAGAGGTGGAGAGGTCACACACTTGCACTTTCCCCCTGGCTACCTACAAACAAGAGCTCTGTACTGATAGGGGAGACTGGAGGCTCACAACAATCACTAATACTGTGCAGCAGAGTTATATCTGAGTCACAGGAAGAAACTTTGGTTACCAAGTGACTGAAGGCACTTGTTTTCAGAAGACCCAGAGAGAATATGTTATGGGAATACAGCTCCTTCAGACACTTGAAAAGGCAGCTGAGCACAGAGGTAAATTACTGTGCTGAGAGAGAGTTAAAAACAACCCAACCCTAATTTAAGTCTGATAATCCCATCTGGAGAATATTGACTAAACCTTCTGTTTCATACAGAACAGCTTAGAATCAAGAGTTCAATAAAATAGAGCAGTTTTTATATGTATATATATTTAAAAAAAAGAAAGACATATAGTAAACTACCCATGCTCTCTGCTCAGACATATTAGTCATGGGAAATTCCTAATTTCTCTGGTTTTATAAGACTAATGCATCAGGAACTAAGTTTATGCAAAGTGTTTGTTTTCCCCTCCTGCATGGCGCAGCCACTGCCATTTCCCCATCGCTGTCTCTCTGAGGTGCTTACTTGCTTTCTGTTCCCTTTACATCTTTTATAGAATCATAGAATCACAGGATGGTTTGGGTTGGAAGGGACCTTAAAGCTCATCCAGTTCCAACCCCCTGCCGTGGGCAGGGACACCTTCCACTGGAGCAGGTTGCTCCAAGCCCCTGTGTCCAACGTGGCCTTGAACACTGCCAGGGATGGGGCAGCCACAGCTTCTCCGGGCACCCTGTGCCAGCGCCTCAAAGAGACAAAAGCCACACTGCTTTTTGTAACCAGCAAGGGAAGAAAGCAGAAAAAGGAAGTGTTTTGTCTCTCTGCTGACTGGTGTGTTATTTACTTTTCAGCTGGAGACTGAGGGTTGTGTTCACGATGTTTCTTCTCAAATCAGAATTTTAGGAATGATGGAGGATGACTCACAGAGACTTTTTCTTTAGCTGTTGTCATAAAATGAATCTTCAAATACTTTCCTTCCTTCTCTTGTGACAACTTTCAGGTTGATTGACCTTCCCTTAGTTCCTGACATCTAGGGTTTGTTGTTCTTGTACAGGTCATTTATTGAGTCAGATCACTTAATGGCATAGGCTTTGTTGATCAGAGACAGGCTACTCTGACACAAGGTGGAGAAGGAGGTGGTCAGACGAGGAAGGGGGAAGATGTTTCTTTATGCATTTTTCAGGCTGATGCTTAATTGTCTATGGAGATGGTAATAAAATGGGTCAGTGAGGGATGGTGGTCCAGAAGGGGGAACCTGGTCTTTGGGGATGGGGACTTCCTCCTATTGGGCTTGTCACTCCTTCATGGACAGGTTGGAGGAGCAAACCTTAAATAATCATTGCTGCATCTGGGGAAGAGGATTGCTGGTTGGGGTCTATTAGCCACTTGCCCTCTTCTCTTGGCTGTCTCTCTTTTTTCAGTCATGGGCTGTTTTTTTAAGCTATGGCAGTGAAGGGAATTCACTGAGCACTTAAGCAGTTGGATTTCCCAGTCCCAGCTTCCCAATGTCTGCTTGAGCCAAGGGTGATGAATGGTCTTCCAAAACCACACTGGCCCTGCACTGACTCCTGTGGGGAGAGGTTAGACTGCCCTTTGCTGTCACTAGGAAGGTGGCACTTTCCCCTGCAGTGGGATGGGGAGGAGAATTGGGAAAAAAGGTGAAACCTGTGGGTTGAGAGAAGACCAATTTAAGAATTAAAATATGGTATAATATCTTACTGCTAATAATAATGAAAAGGGAAACACCGAATAGACAGATAAAACAGCACAACAAAATAAGAAACAAACAAGTGATGCCCAGTATAATTACTCACCACCCACTTACTGCTGCCCAGCCTGTCCCTGAGCATCGATCAGTGGTCCCTGGCCAGCTCCTCCCAGTTCTATACTGAGCATGATGTTCTATTGTATAGAACATGCTTTTGGCTGGTTTGGGTCAGGTATCCTGTCTCTGCCCCTCCTCACTGGCAGAGCCTGAGGCTGGAAAGTCCTTGACTTAGAATAAGCACTACTGAGCAACAACTGAACGTCGGTGTGTTATCAGCATTGTTCCCAGACTAAAGCCAAAACACAACACTGTACAGCTACTAGGAAGAACATCAACTCTATCCCAGCTGAAACCAGGACCAAGGAGTGTTTGTGTTTATTGAGGAAGAGGAAAGTGTTGCAAGACAGCAGTGGGAATAAATCAGCCTGGGGTTTACTGGCAAAAAACAGAGCCAATGTCAATTAATAAACAGAGATGTGCTGGATTTCATGTATCATGACCTCAAATCTGCCTCACAGCAATCATGTAGATAAATTGTCAACAGCAGCACAATCTGAACCTGGGGTGTGCCTTTAAGTGCAGTCTGGGAATCTCCTTTTCTGCTTTTCCTGCCATGCTCTCATCTCCATGGGAGGCCTTTTCTTTTCTTGTTTGCTAACTTTATTTTACTTTCTGAAAACCAGTGGAGTACTCCCTGGTTAGAGTCCCTGTCCTGGGCAGGAGGTGGTGGAATCCACTTCCCTTCTGCTGGGGGAAGGCAGCAGGTGTCCAGGGAACGGGGTGCTGGGGTGGTTCTGCCCTGGGCACCCCAGCAGGAGATGGGCACCTGGGTGCAGGTGAGTGCATTGCCTCCATTTCCTAGATTGCTTTAGCTTGTTGGGAGGTTGGTCAAGCATCTGCCTCTACTGAGACCTCCCTGCTGTGTCTGAAATAGCTCTGAGGTTCCTTGTGTGAGAGGTGGGAACAGAAGAATTTGACACGCACTCCCCCCATCATGAATACCTGGAACAGAGCAGATGTATTTGATCTCCCCTGTCTCTTTTTCCAGAGCTGTGACTGCTGCAGACCACCATTCCTCCAGGAGGCAGGAGGTAAGATCCCCCTTGCTGCTCTCTGCCTACTGAAAACATCCCCTGCATTTCCTAAGGGACAAAATCCACTGCTAAAAGAGAAAAAATGCAGGTATGTTATTCAAGTCATATATATCCTTAATCATTGTTCTCTTTCTTCAAAACCAAAATGGATGTCAAAACCCACCCTTGTTCATCATGGTAGAAGAATGTCAGCAGACAGAAGTGAGTTTTGAAGTTAGCGAAGCTGCTGGCAGACTGCAGCCAGGCTTTCTGATGGGCAGGCTTGCAGATGCTGCAGCCTTTTAGCACCTTTAAGGATGAGGAGTGCATGATGTCAGATGCTGTCCTGGGCTGGTGCATGCAATGCTCATCCCTCTAGATTGTCTTGGTGATGTTTCTGAGCCTTCAGAAACTGAGACATACAGGAGTGCTTCTGTCTGAAGCTAGTGATAGTGAACCATCCTGGTTTTCACTTCCCCAGGAGCGCCCTCTTTTTCTGCCTTTGATGAGAGCACTTTTGATGTATGTCACAGTTTCTTGGTGACAGCTTTCACACTTTCAACCCACACCTGGCATTCAGCTGAACTCTCATTTTTTGGTCAGCTGCCCTGGTTCAGGACGTGGCAGCAGGGTTCATTTAAAGTGTGACAGCAATAGCAAATGGAAATTCCCAAGCAAGAAAACTGGTGTGAGCAACAGCATCAAAGTTAGAAGAGGTTTGGGTTGTGTCCTGCACTCCTCTGTGTGTGTCCTGCACTATGTGTTTGCGTCCTGCCTGTGCTGCCACCTCTAGTGCACTGCAGCAGGTCCGCTTTTTGCTTTCAAGTGACCTGTTTGTGTAACAAGCCCATTCAGTGCTTGTGAGGGGTGTCAAACTGGCTGTGTCCAGCTCTGCACCAGTTCATAGAATTAGAAATAATACAATGTAGGAGATAACAATGCAAGATATTTGTGCTAGCTGTGTCCTGCAGGTGCTGGGAGGGCAGTGTGGCCTGATGAGGGCAGGATGTGGTCATACATGGTAGGAGATACCTGCCTCCTTACACCTGAACGCTCATCACTTGGAAAGAATAAGGTTGATGTCCAGACTTGGCTCCAGTGGAATCTGGGAAGGCTGAAAGACAGAGTGTGTGATCTATTGTAAGAAGGTTAAGCTGCACATACTTGGCAGCCTGTTCCATCCACCAAGCTTTCCAGTGATGTGGTGGAATCACTGTCCATGGAAGCGTTCACAAACCGTGCAGATGAGGCCCTTAGTGACATGCTTTAGTGGTGGTCTTGATGATCTTAAAGGTCTTTTCCAACCTTGCTGATTCCATGATCCTGTGTGATCAGATAGCTATGTTTATGCAGCAAGATCAAAGCAAGCCAGCCAAGGCCTGCTCCGCTTGGGTAGTTACAGTCTGTCTGTGCATGGGATGGCGGCTCTCTGCCTTCCAAACAGTGGTGGAAGGATTGGTATCTGTTGGCATATGCTCAGGCCACCCTTGCCTCCTGGAGGCTTCTGAGCCCACCAAAGATGTCTACTGCTCTAGATTGCTGCTGCCTTCTCACTGCTTAATTCATCCCTTAGCTCTTCTCTGTATGGTGTGGGAGAGCTTAGCCAGATGGGTTATGAATTTAGACATAACTACTAAATCAGACCAAAAACTCGAAAGTGTCAACAGAACTGCACAACCCAGTTTTCCTGCTGGAAAGCCTGAGAGGGTTTCTTGGTCCTTGTGCCATGTTCTTCAGCCCCAGCATGTCTGAATCCCTGACTGCCTTGTGTTTGGATAGACCCTTTTCAAATGAATGATGGGGGTTTCGGTCCTGTGTCAAAGGGATAGTTTATCTAGCTTTTCATTCTTTTCTGAGAGTGAAAAATGCTCTCCTGTGTTTTTGCCCTCACTAGGAGTCATTTGGAGTGGTGGTGGTCCTGCTCAGAGCTGCTGTGGAGGCTGGCTGTGCTGTAAGGACCATCCCTTCACTCCCTGCTCAGCACCATCTTGCACTTTCACAACCCAACTGTCTCCACCGCAGCCCCTCTGAAGCTCCCTCCTTCTCCAAACCTCAGCATCACCTGAGAGCTCATGGCTGTAAGGAGGCTTTGGTGTGAGGTTTCTGTGGGGAGGAAGTTTGGCCATCTTTCACCAAGCATTCATTGTATCTATTTCTGTACACTCTGTGTTTCTGGCAAGTGGGTGCTAGAGGAAGGCGTGTTACTCAAAGTGAGATGGCTTAGCAGAATCTGCTTGGAAATGCTTTGTTTGTAGGTGGCTTTGCATCTCCTTCACCTCTTTAATTGGCAGTTACTGGAGGTGAAGTATTTTTTCCCAGCACATCTGAAATAGCTGTTTGATTTGTGCAGAGCTTTCACCTCTAAAGAGCTCACAACCATGCTGGTGAGACTCAACGTGTACAAAAAAACACAGTGGCAATCAGGTACCTCTTAAATCACTTTTTGTGATTTGCTTTTGGCACACGTATCCCATACTGGGGAGGAAATCTTAAAGGCATGTTTAGCCTTATTGGGGAACAGTCCATGAAATTAAAGTCTGAATTATTAACCCTCTGTATTGCAGAGCAGTTGGAGCTGATGGAGTCCATCATAAAGCAAAGGAGATGCCTGAAGTAAAGAGGTAAAAAGCATATGATGAACACAGCCGTATTTGCTGACACAATGTAGATGGCCTTCCTGAATACCTTTTCCTTCTGACAGTCTCCATTCTTTCTCATGAGTTCTGCAGTGACTTGCATGGAGCAATAACTCAAGATGATCAAGTGGTACATCACACAGATCATGACCATCCACAGAAATCCAGGGGCAAAAGCTTCCTTCAGTGGCGGCCTCAGCACCTTGGTTTTCAAAGGGTACCTGATTGCAAGGTACCCGTCAGCTGCTATGACAGTGATGATACTGATGCTCATTAAGTGGTTTATGCAATAGCTACTGTCCAGAACCAGGCACCATCTACTGACCTTAAGCTGATGGAACTGGGATAAAGTTTTAGAAGGCATAGTGAAGAGCAGCAAGCAGTCAGCCACAGCCAAGATGACTGTGTATACTCTTGTTTCTGTCCATTTGCTGAGTTCACAGCAGAACACCCACAGAGCCAAGACATTCAGCAGAATGCCCAAAAGCAAAACTGGGATGTAAACACACAGCTGGACAAGTGGAAAGCTTTCATAGGCTGTGATACTGCAGCTGCTGAGGTTCATTTTAGGGGTATTAAGAGGCACAGTTCCTAGAACAGCAGATTAAACCTTTTAGAAGCAAGGCTCTTGGCTGAATCAATGGTTAATTTAGATAGTTCAGGGCTTTACCAACAGTGACTGTGGAAATGACTCTGCAGAGCAGAGCTGGCTGAATGATACTTAGTAGGAAGGAAATGGAGCAGGATATGAGCCCAATCGCTTGTGGAGGAGAGAAAAGCACTGGGTCCCATGTGGGGAAGGCTGCAGGTGGAGGGCAGCAGGGGAAAATGCTTGGGTCTCTGTTTTGGGCCAAACTCAGATCAGGTAGCAGCAGGTATCCTGCAGCTAGGAGTTATGTGAGCTTTTACAACCAGGTGATAATGGAAAAGGAATGTCTAAACCCAGCTCTTATCCCTTCGCCTTGTAGTGGTGCTCAGGAGAAGCCAGCCAGATTCCTCACAGCTCCGAATGCTTTTGGACATGTGCATCAAAAGGACAGCTGTCCTCTTCATTCCTGAGCTGTTTCTCCGTCATTTCTCATTAGTGATTAGAGCAATTATTAGTACATCTCTTACTACTTTTAGCTGCCATTGAATGCTGTACTTGGTGGTAGCATTTAGTCATCTGCAGCAAGAACCGGAGTCAGGGGTCTGCATGCTGCTTTTCAAGGACTGTGGAAGCTGGTCTGCATCTCAGAAGTATTACAGCTATCAGCCACAGTTCCAAGACAAAAAAGTTCACCAATGCCATGGCAAAGAAATATGATTAGCAGCCATGTGAAATAAAGAGATGAGCTGTATCTGATCTAGTGGGTGATTTTGTCACCCTGGATCTAAGGTCAGTATTGCTGTTTACCCTCCTGTTTTGGAGGAGTTAATGCAGAAGTATATTCCAGGTGCAATTGTTCACAGACAGAAAAGACCTTGGGAGATCCGAGATGTCTTTGGATTTTCCCTGCAAGGGGAACATGGCTTCACGGATGCAGGTTTGTGAGGCTTGAAAGCATTGTGAGCAAACAAGCCATAGGACAGTGCTGCATCTATGTGCATCTCCAGCTCTTGACTAGCTTTGAAAATAATGCTGCTGGAGAAATCATGGCAGGAGACCTCTTCAGAGGTGAGGGAATATGCTATAGCCAGTACCTGCAGCAGCTTTGTGATTTGGACACAAGGAGAAAGTTAAGAGCCCAGAAGATACAAGAAGATACAAGAACCATAACAGACAACAGGGAGACTTAGCAAAGGCTGAGACAAGCCTTAAGTGCGCAAAACATGTCTAATGTTTCCAGTATGAAAATGAGCCTTTGAAAATACAGCAGCTTCAGCCCCCTCTCAGTTTCTTTATCACCATTTTGGTGTCACGCCATGGCTACAGAAAGGCAGTGCCTTGCAGAGTTCAAATAACCTGGTCAGCAAACAGCCAGGAGGAATTACCTGTGTGCTCGCTGTCCTTGGAGAGAGAGAATGTTCCCCCACGCCAGCTGTGGTGCAATGTGCAGTCATGATGAGCCCTTCTAGCAATGCTCCTGGCACGTGACTGCTGAGTTGTCCTGCAATGTCTGTTTGCTGGTGGCTGTGAGAGCAGCAATGCTGGTCGAGGAAGCACCCCTGCCCCTCCTCAATGCATTTCCCCAGGGCTGAGCTTTCTCTGCCACCACTGGCATGGTTTGTACCACCCCCCTTTGACTGAGGAGCCTGCAGCAGTTCCTCTGGTGGTGGAACAGCTTTGTGTTTTTCTTTGAGTTACTTTCCAGTGCCTGATACCTCACTGGGCAATGCCCGCTGACCTTCCTTGCCCAACAGGCTGCGCTCAGTTCTTGGAGGGCACTTACTGGCCTGAAGCATCCTGAGGTCTTCTCTCTGCCTTCTAGACCACTGCTCATGCTGGAGCTGGCATGGGGACCGCCACCTGAATGGGCCCACAGTCCCATTAACACAGAGGTGAGTCCTGTGGTTTCCAGACAGTTTTGTGATTGTTACGACTTTTCAGTCTGAATCACAGTAATTCTCTTATGTTTCATAGTTCTGTTCCACCAGCAATTCTGAGAAGTTGTGACGCTGTGACCTGCTGCCTTTGTGACTGCTCTGTGGTTGCAGTACCCTGAATTGCTGTCTCGGGCAAGCGCATTTCCCCTTCCCACTTTCCAGGTTGTCTTAGAGCAGCTTCAGGAGTATTTCTTCATTGTCTGTCTGTGCCTTACAAACCAGCCTTTGAGATTAATTCCCTATTATTAGTGTATAGTATAAAGCTTGGTTTAAATACTTCTCTTGAGTTCCCAGGGACTGACTTTTGCCTTTCTTATGGCTGTTTCTTGGTGGTTTTAAGTAGTTACTGTCGTCTTAGTATGCCCAGGTTGTCGATCCTGAACCACCATCATTTTCCTGTCATGGTTGTTGTTAGTACTTCAGTTTTCAAAGTCACCCAGCTCCTGTGTTGTGATAGCTTCACCACTGTACAGAAAACACTTAACTTTACATCATCCTCAAATGTTGTCTGCATATTCCTATTGTCTGTATCAAGGCAATCACTACCAGTATTAACCATGAGCAGTCAAAATCAGGCCTGAAGGGAGCTCAGCTCATAACATCTCTTTGGTGCGATGCTTCCCATCCACAGCTTGGTGCTGTGGTCACCAGATGAGGGCAGCTATGACTTCCATCAGCCTGGTGAGACTTCAAGGGAGGGACAAATCATGTTACCAGGCACAAAACAGCTGGCTGTGGTCATCAGACACACCAGGATATGTCTGAGCAACTCAACACCAGCTACCAGTAGGCAAAGCTATGATGAAGTGTTACCTGCAGAGAACTTGGTGTCTCTTGGTGTGGCTCTTGGGTCTCTGTCTGATTCCTGGACACCACTGGGTCAAGATCCTCGTGCTTCTCTTTCCTCCACCTCAGCTCCCTACCAGCTACCCTCTAGGCTTTCGCAACTGCTTATGGCCCCTTTCTTCTATGCAGTTGGAGGTTCTATCACCTCTGCCTTGGACCGATGATGCTCACTTGCTGTTTTCCCTCGCCCCTGCAGTTCTCAGCCTGCCTCAGCCCTGTGAGTGCTGCCACCATGTGGCACAGTGCGGGTGGCACTTGTGCTGTTTTGTCACTTCCTTGCTGGCAGTTTTCCTTCGGGGTAGTCTGGGGGCCTGTACAAAGAGAAGGCGCTCTGTTTGGTGGTCTCTGTCCCCTGACTCTACTTTGTCTGACTTAATTAAAAGCCTTGTTACTGGTGTGAAATTTCATGTGCCAATTCCTTTAAAATTCTGGACTTTCTGGGTTCTTCATCCTTACTGAAACCTGTGATGAAGCAATCGGTAGTTATCAGGACATACCTGGACAATTTTGTTGTTTTTATCAACAGCAGTACTAGGTGATCTCAGTTCTTTGCTTGCAATTTGTAGGTAGCTTTTCATGTCTAAGGGAAGAATTTGCTAAGACCTGTTTGATCTTCGTACTTGATCTCTAAGATTTAATTCTGTTTTGTACAGTCACTTTTTCTTCCCCTGTAAGCTCTGCCTGATGTCCTGCTTGTGGTTGTTTCCTAGTCAAAGAAAGCCCTTCTGATGAGGTTTTCCTGTGCTCCTGGTACAGTTTGCTAATAGACAGGTTTGATGGGCTTCCTGCCTCCTTTTCCTGTCAGGGAAGATCTTGGCCTCTTCTGTCTCCCAGAGACTGTGCCTTGCTGGCTGCAGCTTCTGGCACATCATAGTGGGACACCTCTGGCAAGGTGAGAGGTACTGGTACCCCCTCCACACGTGCAAGAGGGAGATGGGACACTACACTGCCCCATGGCATTTGGGTTCTGCAGTGCCTCTGCCCTGTGTGGTTTTTTTCCTGGCTTTCTCACAGGAACGCATGATGTTGCAACAGCAGATCTTGACCAAAACAGAACTACAGGAATGGGAGCTGAAAGTGTCAGTCTTATTTTTAGCATGGAAAGCCTGTGAAATGGCAGTGTTAGACTACGTGCATCCACTTCACACAGTGATCAGCCTTGGCTGCTGAGACTGGTTCCCTCTTCCACTTCCTCAGCACCACACACGAACTGAGCCACTTGCAGGGCTCTCTGTACTATAGCCCTCTCCATACTTCCACAGCATCAATGCAGTGAAATACTTCCTCATGCCAGCCCCTGCCTTCCCTGCTTAGAAGGGCCAAAAATGCTAAATCTGATGGCTGCTCACACAGAAGCAAGAATATGGGTTACTTTGTAGGCTTCTCTTGCATGTTATTTTTGCTTTTTGTTTGTCCCCCCCTTGGTCCCCACAGCCTAAATTTTTACTGCAGCATCAATTTCGTCATTTAAAGTTCAAGCCATTGTCAGCACCTTTTCCTTTTAAGGAGCAGAGAGGTTATATCTTCCTCAAACATTAGCAGAATGCCGTGGTCCAGCCCTGCTTGGTGGAGGTGCTGATGGACTGTGGCTGCTGCTCCCTACTATTGTTAGCCAGAGTCCTGTGCAGGGACATCAGAAACATTTGTGAATAACAGTATTGCTGTCCTCATGATTTGCTATACCAGTGCTGTAGGATGGCTGCTAGTTTGTTGTGGCCCAGGTGCTGTTCCATTTACCGAGAGTGCTCATGGAGCTGAGGCTTTGTTCTGACTCAGCTTGAAGTCACCTTCTCTTTGAAGTCACCTGAAGAAAGGTGTCAGAAACCCATAATTTACATCATTATAACTTGACATGTTAAAGCAGATAATAGTTTTTGTTGCAGGTAGTATATACATTTTCAGGTAATCAGAAAGTTCCTTGCTTATCTTTGGGTTACGCTTTATTGTAAGGCAGATCTTATATCATGGTGGCCAAATCTCTTTTCACAATCTCTGGTATAAGTTAAAATTACTAATAGAGGACTTTGAGTAATGGTGATAAATGAATATTTATTTGTAGATACATTACTACAAGATAACTTTATTATTACTTGCAAAAGAATGTTTCCTTTTTTGTTTTCATAGCATTCAGTGCAAAACCCAAAAAATATTACTTAATGATGACTGTGATTGTGAAGTCAACAATTTCTATTTTACAATAAGAAACACTTAATTTTTCTAATTTAGAACATGAACAGTGGGAGGTGTCAGTTTGCTTCCTACAAGAAAAAAACACTCACTTCATACAGCTCTATATGCAGCAAGCTTGGCTATGTATAGGAATGCCAACTATAAATTCTTTAGTATAGTTGTCATACTCTTTCTGTCACCAACAGGGAGTAAGCAGGAGGCTTGTGGTGCTTAGCTGCTGGCTGGGATGAAACCATGGAAGCTGTTTAGGTTATTTAATAGAGTGCCTTGCCTGTGATCCTTCCTTGATTTGAAAACTCTAGACTTGGGGAAGAATAAAGTGTTCTGAAATTCTTTGGCTATAAAAGAGTAGCAAATGGTATCTCAACAGCAGTTATTATTTGCCATCCTGTGAGGCCTATCCATGAGGCCACAGGCACAAAAGCATTACTATTTTGTATTTCAGAGTAGACAACTTCATCGGAGCCTACTGTAAACTGGACAAGGTGCCCCATGTTAACAGGCAGAAAACACGAATGTGACTGGGTTTGCAAAACAAGTTGTTTGCTTTCTGGGTTAACAGTAGGTTAACAGGTTGATATGGATCAGCCTTCATCTTTTTTCAAAATAATTAACATTTTCATAATAATCTATTTGGAACAGGCATTTGTTATAACCAGTAAGATGCAAAAAGCCCAGAAGGGAATCCTACAGCAAAGAGTGTTTTTGAAGGCCTTCTGTGTTACTTCTGAAAATGGAAGATGTCTTCCTTGCTGAACACCTCTTGCCTGGACACGTAAGTGATACCTGTCATGAACACTGACAGCACACCATAAAGGAGAATGTGCTAACAGGGACCCTAAGCCTCTTGCTCTCCAAGGATAGTTAATAGCAGTGTACTTGCTGACAGCCACAAGGGTGACAACACTCATGCATCTCCTTAAGCAATGAAGGATTTTTAAGTTTAGGCACTATTTGTCTCTTGTATCTTCTGCTGTCTTCGAAAAGAGACTTTAAAAGGCAGAAGGGCCAAGAAGTGTGTGCTGTGGTTAAGTTGGCCACATGCACTCTGCTTGCAGTGAAATACCTGTAATGCCAGAGAACTAAATAATACATTAAAGAAAATTGAGACATAATTGATCAGCTGAATGACCTCAGTGGTTTCACCCATTTTTATGCTGAGCTTCCATTATGTTAGGACCTCTGCCAAAGTATTGGCACAAAGCAGGTAGATCTAATGTTTGGATGAGGAATGTTTTCTGTGATGGGAATAGTCATTTCATATGTTGTTTGGCCAGTGTCTAGATAGTGGTTTCGGCATGTGGTCTGCAGACACTAGAAGGTGACAGGTTTGGCATGTGGTCTGCAGACACTAGAAGGTGACAGGACACTTTTAAGGAAACTACTTCTAAGTTGTCACCAATAAAGTTAATTGTCTGTAGGTTTAAATGAGCAGAATATGGATTTGCCTTCCCTGGAGGAATATTTTAGGTATTTACAAGTCAGAAGACACTCAGATTCAAGGACTATGAAGCCAAATAAGATACAGCTATCACATGTGTTTCAAAAACTCTGTAACGTTTCCCATGCTGACTCTGTGGGTCACTTCCTTCTAGTGCCTCAAGAGTTCCCTTCGTGGCTTAACTGTTTTGAGCTGCTCTGTTGTCACTTCCTTGTGAAGTGGAAGGATATATGGTGCATAGTCAGCAATCACGGGTATTATAGAGAAGATTTGTAGTTGGAAAGCCAGACATTTAAATGGATGCATGGTCCAGGATCCAGCTAGGAAAGCTTAAGGCTTTCTGTATAATCATAGAATGGTTTGGGTTGGAAGAGATCTTAAAGATCATCTATTTCCAACCCTCCTTCCATGGGCAGGGACAACTTCAGAGTTAAATGGCTCAAAATGAAGTGCAGGAAAACTGTTGCACTGTCAAGCACCTGAAAGAGAAAAAGTACCAAATCCAAAGTGATGCTTCATCACACAGGGCAATGCTGAGAAGCCCTCAGCTGTGGGTCAGTCTGCTGATCTCACCTTGCCAGTCACATGGCTGAGATCAGATCTTCACAGATTTATACCTGATGGGCACAATTCTAACACTCTGTTCTGGGGCCTACAATGCTTCGCAGGGCTCAGTTTTTCCCTGCAGTAATGGTTTTATTTATACCCACAGTGATTTTAGTCTCACAAACGCCAGGGTGTTGCCACTTATGTGTTACATGGCAGGAATGGGGCAATAGTCTCAGGCCACTGTCTTTACTCCATGCACAGCAATGGCTGTATCCTGGTGATAGCTGCAAGCTTTGAAATTATATAGGCTGGCAGGAAACTACCAGTGTATGATTTGATGTAAGCAGCACAGACGTATTAGGTTTGGCATTGTAGTACATGTTTTTTTTCTTGGTGTTAAGTGACCATATATATAACAGTACCAGAAGTGGATTTGTGTATTGCTGTATGGGTACTCAGTTTCCTATGTTTAGTTGCATGTTATGTACAAAGAAGTGCATGGTGGAAACAGTGGCCTTACCATCTATTCTCCATCCCACATGGCTCTCCCTCTTAAAGCTGCGCTAAAGTGATCTAAGACTATAGTCAAAGCTGGAGTCGAGCCACTGAGGACAGAAGGACAAAATTCAAGTTAATATCAGACCCTTTGGAGGGGATTGCCCCTTTTTGCAGGTATGCCTGTACCTACAATGATTGCAAATACTGTAGAAGGTCCCATTCCCTCTGCCTTATTACTTCAGCAGCACTGGTGTCTCTTAACACCTACAGTGTGCTACACCTTGTTTATGTCATAACTTGATCTGTGGGTGGCTGGGATTCTTGGCTTTGGTTTTTCTTGGACCTCATCAATATACAAGTGGGTAACAGAGATGGAAATTCTTGAAATTCCTTAGCTGCAAAGTAATAGCAAAATGCATCCAAACAGCAGTTAGAATTTGCTAAGCATGCACAGATATGGATACAGGCTGTAACTTCTGACAGCAGAGAACAAGCTCCAGCAACATCCACCACAAACCGCGAGAGCAGGGCAATGTGGACGGGTGAAAAACAGACAGTGAACACACACAGATTCACAGAAATAATGCGGATTGCTTTCTGGATTAGTTTTGTCTCATGAGGGCTTGTGACCGTCTTCTTCTTGAGACATTTGATAACTTGCACTGAGCAAAAAATCACAATCACCAGGGGAATAAAATAGCCAAAGGTAATGGACGCTAATGATGCATAACTAGGTTGAATAGATTGTTTCCGAAAGCAGAATTTTTCCTTTTTGTTATGAAATTCTAGATGAAAGTAGGAAGAAATCATTAACATCATCCAAAGAACCCCACAGATAGAAGCTGATTTCACTGGGGATCGAAGAATCTTTGCTTTTAGAGGGAACTTGATTGCAATATATCGATCAATTGCAATCAGGGTGATGATCAGGATGCTCATAGGCATGTTTGTAAAGTAGATCTTCTCTATGGTGGAACACAGGTTGTCGTTTGGATGCTTGTACTTGGTAAAATACATCAAAAAAGGCAGAGCAAAGAGCAGGAAACTATCTGCAACTATGAGGTTGACCATGTACACCCTGGTCTCGGTCCACCTCTTGAGTTTGCAGCAGAAGACCCAGAAGGCAATCACGTTCAGTGGGATCCCCAAAGAGAGCACTGGGATGTAGACTAGAAGCTGAAATAGCGCGATGCCATTCTGCATGCTGTCATCTTCAGTGCAGTTTTCCATGTTGGGTTGTCTGCAAGAAAAGGGGGCAGGCATGAGATTGAGCTTGGGGACAGGTTGTCTGGTCTGGGTCCTGCTGCAGAGCCCTGCTCTTATGGCTTTGTGGCTCCTCATGCCCCTGCACTGCAGATGAAGGCTCATCAGCACCGTCTGTCCGTCAGCTATCAAAGCAACTCGCCACCAGCTAACACAAAAACACAAAGGCAATTCTCTCTTGCAGCTATTACAGGGTTAGCCCTGCCTTGCCCTCCATCCAGTCCTAGTTTGTACAGTTTGACTAATAGCAAAGGGTCTGCAAAGCAGAATGATAATTTCTGTGGTCCCTTATCTTTGCTGCTACTGTAGTTATCTGAGAGCCACTGGCTTTAAGGCAGCCCCAAGCAGAGCTGGGCATCATTCCCTGTTTGTCCCCAAGGTCCTTGCTTTGTTGCTGAAGCCATCCTTTTCTTTGAGTGTTGACAGGCTTGTGAATCTCCACAGACTTGAGTCCTTCCAGACGTGGGGTAGCTCAGGTGGCTTTACTCCTGGGGTAGTGGGAATACTGCTGTAGGCCGGTGGGAGGGTGCCTGCTGTGGGCAGGCTGTGTCAAAGCATAGAATCATAGAGTCAGCTAGGCTGGAAAAGAGCTTTTAAGATCATCAAGTCCAACCATTCCCCAGCACTGCCAAAGCCACCTCTAAACCATGTCACTGAGGGCCTCATCTACGTGCTTTGTGAATGCTTCCAGGGATGGTGATTCCACCACTTCCCTGGGCAGCCTGTTCCAATGCCTGAGCACCCTGTCAGAGAAGAAATTGTTCCTGATATCTAGTCTAAACCTCCCCTGGTGTAGCTTGAGGCCGTTTCCTCTCATCCTATACTTGTTACTTGGGAGAAGAGACCAGCCACCTCCTGGCTCCATCCTCCTTTCAGGTAGTTGTAGAGAGCAGTTAGGTCCCCCTGAGCCTTCTCTTCTCCAGACTAAGCCCCCCCAGGTCCCTCAGCTGTTCCTCATTACCCTTGGGCTCCAGGCCCTTCACCAGCTCTCTTGTCCTTCTCTGGACCCGTTCCAGCACCTCAATGTCTCTCTTGTAGAGAAGAGTCCAGAACTGAACACAGGATTCGAGGTGCAGCCTCACCAGTGCCCAGTACAGGGGGATGATCACTGCCCTGG
>NW_009933161.1:50108-51186 GCF_000696875.1 Nestor notabilis | reverse complement strand
GGCTGCACCATGGCTGATACAGGCCAGGAGGCTTTTGACCTTCTTGGCTGCCTGGGCACAAGCCGGCTGATGTCATGCCATCATGAACCCGCTCCTCTCTGCAGGATGCTGGGGAGGAATTGCTCAGCATAAGTACCACCAGCCCCAGCAGATAACAGGTCTCCAAAGAGAGAAGGGAATGTGAGCACATGTCTGATCTCAACCTTCAAACATAGGAAGCCAAAATGTTGCTAGAGCAGAAAACACAAATCCAAGAACTTAGATTATTTTCTCGTACTCCTTTAAATATTCAGGGCATCTGCTACCAGCAAGGAGGCTGTGAAAGATGAATCGGACTTAGTCAGCAGCTCATAAAGGGAGTGTTTACATCAAGGCAGGAAAACAGCCAGATTCCTATGATCTCATACTAATACATTGCCTTATAAGTCAGCAGCTTGTAAGCATCAACATTTAAACTGTAGTGAAAATGCCCAATTGCATGAACTAAGTGAACTGGTTTTAGTGTCAGAGACTGAGATACAGATCTGGTAACCACAGAGGAAAGCACAGCATCTGCCCTAGCACCAGAACTGGTATGTCATTACCGAATCACAGGGAAACAGTCATTTTTAGGGTGGAATTTATGGACAAACTGATATACAGATAGTGTCCTGACTCTCTTGGGCTTTCAGCCTCACAGGTCCTTGGCTGCATTGTGGTACCACCTACCTTGCAGCCGTTCCCTGCCAGCCTACTGTGGTCATGCCACAGTGAAAAAGCCACTCTCTGCATTCATAGTGCTGCCCCAATGAGCAGCTGAGCCCACTGGCACTGGGCATCCCAGCCCCATCAAACCCTCTATGTAAGTACAGAGCCCGCAGTAAGTTCGCAATGCCTTGTGCTGCAGCGTGCCTGGAGCTGGCTTTCTCCATGCACACAGAAGAGGAACTGGTGTGAAGTCAAGGATGAAGACCCCTCTGAATGACACAGGCGGCTGCAAAGCAGGAGGACATCAAAGCATCTGTGTGCAGGTAAGGATTGACATAGACTGGCTTGGTTTGGTTTGGGAGGGGGCTTAAAACTCATCCCGGTTCCAACC
>NW_009933161.1:47597-49992 GCF_000696875.1 Nestor notabilis | reverse complement strand
CTTAAAGCTCATCCAGTTCCAACCCCCTGCCATGGGCAGGGACACCTTCCACTAGAGCAGGTTGCTCCAAGCCCCTGTGTCCAACCTGGCCTTGAACACTGCCAGGGATGGGGCAGCCACAGCTTCTCTGGGCACCCTGTGCCAGCGCCTCAGCACCCTCACAGGGAAGAACTTCTTCCTTACATCTAATCTAAATCTCCCCTCTGTCAGGTTAAGGCCATTCCCCCCTATTCTGTCCCTACAGGCCCTTGTCAAAAGTCCCTCTCCCGATTTCTTGTGGGTACTGGAAAGCTTCTCTAAGATTTCCCAGGAGCCTTCTCCAGGCTGATTCTCTTAGTTTGTCTCCGTACGAGAGGTTTGTTTTCAATAATCTTGGGTCTCATGCAGGTATGTTAACAAGCAGGTTAGCACTTCAGTTAAGAGGTGAGAAAGTACACCCCAAAGTATGTATTGAGCAGAGCACTCACCAGTGTGGGAAGAAGTAAAAGCCATTACCTGCTGCTTGTGGGTCTGTCAGGTTGGTTTAATCCTCAGGAAAGTTGCAGTGTAGACGCAGGCGTTGTGGCAGAGGAGGAAATCTGCCAGGGCCGCGGGTACCGGTGCAGTATGCTACTCCATGCAGGGCACAGCTGCCCCGGAGCCTGCTGTCGACAGCTGAAACACTGCAATGAACTCTTGTTCCCCAAAAGCGCTTAGTTTATCACCTACTTTTTGGGAGAGTCGAGTCTCTGGTGCCCTCTGTTGTTCTACTCGTATCAGCTTGATGCTTCACCATCATCCACCCAGACTCTGCTCCCCCACTCGCCTCACACAAACCCCAGCAATTAAAATTTAATCTTTTTAGTCCTGGGAAAACAAATTATTTCTGAAATAGAAGCTGTAATGGTCGCAAATTGCCCTTCTGGAAGCACAAGGTTCCTCAGGGAGCACAGCAGGCTGAGCAGCCTCCGGTGTGGTTGCAGAGTGTGTGCAGTGGGAGGGCTGACAGCCTTTCTGGAGGGACATGTCAGTGCTTGTGCACCCGTGATAGTGAGCCCAGGGTGAGAGATCCCAGCGTGCTTCTCTTCAGTGTCTTTACAAGAAAGGTGACAGACATTATGGGCTGGCTTATCCTCTGTGAAGCAGTCAGGTGTCTAACGCTGCTCATCAGCATCACTGCAAAGCCCGAGCTGGTAATGACAGTCACTGGTCAGAGATAGTGGTGAGGCTGTAAGGACACTGTGAGGACCTTTAGAAACTTGTTTAAGAGCATGCCCCAATGATTTTGATGGGTTTGCTGTCTGTTGGCTGCAGCAGTTGTAGTCCTATCTATGGGAGCCAGCTGATGGGACAGTTAAGACACCAGACATTTTCGTGTCTCCTGAGCTCACCGTTCCAAAGGTGACAACAGCAGATTGAGCAGCAGCCATTGACTCCTTGAAAGCAGATGCAGGTCACAGCAGAAACTGCATAGGTGGGCAGGGAAGACTCCTGTGTGCAGAAACCCAGACCCAGCTGTGTCCAGCTGTGGAGTTCGGCTGAGGATGATAATCTGACCCTGACCTGTGTCTGGGAGGGTGAACCTGGGGGCCAGCCTGGTGCCACAACATAAGCCCAGGGAATAGAAATGCATGGCTGGCAAAGGTCTAGACTGAGTTAAAAGGGCTTCCCCAGGCGTGGGAGCAGCAGCCCCTTGGGGATGGCTGTGCCAGGGCTCAGCAGTGCAGCAGGGGGAGCTCAGTCCTGATACCTCCCTGACTTTGTGCCTTTATGGCACTGGATAAGTCTTGCTTTCATCTTTCACATCTATCTGATGCATTGACTTGAAGATGAAGGGCAGTCACCAGAGCCTAGGGTGTTTCGTAGGGCCATCTACTTAGTAATACGCTGGTACTGCTTGAACCCTCCCTCCTGCCCTCCAAAGCAGTATGAAAGAAAGAAATTGGATTATTTCAATAACTGGATATTTTAATAATGCAGACAACCTGAAACACACAATGAAGTAAAATGGGATATATGCTATTGTATGTGTTAGCAATAGGGATCAATAGACTTTAGCTACAAAATGAACTAGAACAGGGAGAGAAGCGTGGGTCACCTGTCCTCCTGTAAGAATAACAGGTAGGTGCTGAAGTGTGGGATGGAGACATGCTAATGACTAGCGATTACATACACACTTTTACACAGCTCTGTGAAATTCATAGAAGCATAGGGTATAAATTGCAATTAACTTTGTAATGCTAAACCTAACAAAGATCTTGCACCATCCCTGGAGACATTCAAGGCCAGGCTTCTGGGCAACCTGATCTAGTTGAAGATTTCTCTGCTCATTGCAGGGGGATTGGACTAGACGAGTTTTGAAGATCCCTTCTGATCCAAACTATTCTATGAGTCGATGATCTCTCCAGAGGGCAAG
>NW_009933161.1:11853-47566 GCF_000696875.1 Nestor notabilis | reverse complement strand
GGAAAGAGCAACAGTTATCCCAGTAACACTGAAGGTGTATCTTGTCTTGATGTTGCAGAGATGATGTGGGGTGCTGTTTTTCATTCCTCTTGCCTCCTCCCCCCCTCCCCCCTTTGCTTTAGCAAGTGTGTGTCTGCAAGGGGTGGATTTGATCTGTTTTTTCACTGCTGGTTTTGGGTGGCAGAAGGGCTTCATGGAACTCCCTGGTCACGAAGTAGTAGCAGACACTATCTAGGCAGCAATTAGATGTGGCAATACACCTTGTCATGGAGGAGATGTTCTTCATAACCTGGAGCATGAAACAGGTAGCTCCAATAATATCCATTATGAAGCTGGCAAGTAATCCAAAGAAGGCTGGTAGAAAACATATTAGAAATACAATCAGATTTGCGTAAATAATGCGAACAGCTTTCTGGATTGATTTCTCCTCTGGTGAATTTGTGTTCAGGCATCTTTTAAGGCTCCTGATCACTTCTGTGGAGCAGAAAGTCAAGATTACTAATGGAAGAATAAAAATGAAGAACATGGAAAGCAGGCTCAGAGCAGCAGGCACTGTGGTATCCTTCTGGAAGCAGAGGGTGGATTTGCTCTGCCAAATCTGTGCAGTGGCACCAATTATCACAGAGACCCACAGAAGCCCACAGAGAAGGGCTGCCTTTGATGGAGACCTGAAGGTCCTGGCTTTCAAGGGGTGCTTTATGGCAATGTATCGATCAATAGAGATAAATGAAATTACATAGATACTCACTAACATGTTGATGAAATACGTAGTCTCTATAAACTGGCAGAGTTCACCTCGGGTTGACTTATTCCAGAGCAAATAAGCCATGAAAGGCAAGGTGCAGATGACAAAGCAGTCTGCAAAGACTAAGTTGATTACATACACCCTTGTTTCTGTCCACTTCTTCATCTTGCAGAAGAACACCCAGAGGGCAAGGGCATTAAATAGAGCTCCAGAAAAGAAAATGAAGTTATACAGAGCAAATTCAATGAGGCGGACATGCTGATAAAGTTCTAGACTTGTGATACTGCAGTTGTTGGACACATTCATTGTCCTGTTGTGTAGATGTTGTATGATGTTCTGAGACCTGAAATAGGAAAAGACATGGTAAGACTTTCGTCCTATCTCTTAATGCATCTTAATAGATGCATGTCCTATAAAACAAAATTAAAAGATGTTTAAGTGAATATTTATTTTGCGCATCACAAATGTGTATTTGAGTCTACAAAGCTGGCCTTCTCAGTCAGTCTGTAACTGGGATGCATCCTTTGTCAAGCTTTGTTTATGTTTACTCAGTTTAGGAGTAAATATCTCAAAGTACACTTCCAATAGGACATGGCAGGCAGTCTTTATTAAATAGTGGTATCTTCAGTGGAGGGGCAGAATAGCACTGAGAAGAACCCCCATAGACAGTGAAGGCACCCTGTCACAATGTGATTCCTTAGGCCAGGCTGTGCAAATGAGGTAAGATTACCCTTTGCCTGGGTATGAGCTAGGCAGGGATTGCAGCCCAGCACAACCCACGAACGAAAGCTCTTATATGAGATATGCTGGCTTGGAAGACAGACTAGTGGGGTGAAGGCCTGCAAGGGCATAGCAGATGTTTCTTGGTAGACATGCTCGTGCTCTGGCTCTAACTGGGCAGGTTTCTGAGCCTTTGGGCTGCCTTGCAAACCTGAAGCTCCTGCTCAAAGCTGAGGAAAAGAGCTGAATCTGAGTTCCTGCATCCCAAAGGCACGCTTGAAACCCTAAGTGAGTGAGTGAGGCATGTAGCTGTCCACCTCCTTGGAAGGGGAATTTGGGGTGGATTAAGCTGATTTTAAGACCAGGAGAGAGTATGATTCTGTAGATATAAAGCAGACAGACACACTTTGAAAGAGGAAACACCAGTGCAAAACAAGGAACTTGCCTTTGAGAGCTGTATTAGATGGTTCCTGATCGAGTCACGCATTCTGCCACCCTGGGAAATCCATGAGATGTAAGTAGTAGCTACTGAGTCTCTGTCATACTGGCTGCAAGAATATTGGTTATGTGAAGAGTGTGAGTTTGTGGGCTGATAAAAATCAGCTTTCATCAGACCCCATCCTGTGCAAAGTGGCTGTATGTGGCACACAGAAGGAAGAGTTCTGTAAAATGGTGATTCTGTGTATATGTCACTGAATTTCTGCTTGCCCCTAAATTCACTTTGGAAAGAATTTAACCTTTTAATTTGAAGTATGGTTTTTTTGCCATTCTAACAGGAGACTGAAGTGGTGAGCGATCTGGTGAAATCCTACAGCTTTCAGAGGTTTAGGAAGGAACACCATGACCGAACATGCCTGGTTAAGCAGTTATTTGCTTCTGCAAGCAATTGAAACCTCCTTGTGGTAAGTTGGTGAGAGCACTGCCTGCAAGATCAGACTTAAATAACCGATAAACACACAAATAACTCAATTGCTGGGGAAAATGTAAATGTCTTGGGCACTCAAAGGCACTAATGTGACTCCTGCATGGAGCTCTCTCCAGTTCTTGTATGCTCAGGTCTGGGTTTCCCAACAGAGGCTTGCTGCTCGCTGCCTGTGCCCTGGAAGGAAGTTGTCACCCAAGGAAGACGTCTGAACTACAGTAAGTAGCAGTAGGGAAATACCTCACATGAAAGGCTGGAGCTGCCACATCGTTATGCTCTCTAATTGCATGAGGCAGATGCCTTTGCTTGCATGGCTGATGCCCAGGTTGTTTTTCATTCATCAGCCCTGGTCTGCAATGCCAGCAGCAGCCTCTGTGCTGGTGTGCTCTGCTGCACGAAAGGGCTGTGGCTGCCACCACCCTTAGAGCTGGAGATGTGGCCCAAATGCAGTTCCCAGCATCAGGGCTCACAAGTGCTCCAGGCAGATCAGAGACTGGTGGGAGGAGGGAAGAAATGAGCAAAGAATTTTAAAGCAGGTCACGTAGCACAGATGGGGTATGGCTGAGCACAAGGTATCTTTAAAGAGATGCAGTTTGATAAGCTAGCATATCCTGTGGCTGCTGGAAATGCTCAAGGTGGGGTAGATAAGGTGGCTGCAGCATCAGAGGAGCTAGGCAGCAACATACAGCTGTGAGAAAAGGATGTAGATGTCTGTAAAACAGCATCTTGCTGCTGCTGGAGGACCATGAACAGGCCGGGGCTTGATGGGCAAGGTCAGCAGTACTGCAGGGTGTGTCCTGCTTTCCCCCCCACCACAGAGTGGGGAGAACTAGGCAGTAGCTGTCCTCCACCATGGAAGGCCAGGGTGGGCTTGTTTCCTCCAGCAGCTCAACAAGTATCAGGCTTCTTCCAGACCCTTAACAGAGCGTGGAGGAAGAGAAGCAAGGCAGAGGCTGAAGGCACTGTGGGTGTCACAGTAGCACCGTAGTGGCAAATGTCCAGTGTTTTTCCCAGCAGGATGCCCGTGGAGAAGCAGATGCACCAGACCCCTTGCATGTAAACTCCTCTTCCTTCCTTGTGTGGGGAGCTCAGAAGTGAGCAGATACCAGAGGGGTGAAGGGTGAATGTGGTAGATGAAATGACTAAGGACACCACAGGAGCTGTGGTGGGTGAAGGGAGGGACCTGAACTGAGCAGAGGGAGAAGAAGAAGGAGAATGGGGTGGGAAGCATGGTGTACAGCATGGCATCTTCTGCATCAACTGCCTTCAAACCTGCCACATCTGTGGCAACAGCCCTGATTTTCTGTCTAAAAGGAATGGGTAGCTATCAGCAAAGATTTAATGCATATGTTGCGCAGGTATGAGAATAGACATTCAACAGGAGTGTTAATCTAACCGTGGGCGCTGCTGGCCAGGCCTTGTGCAGCAAGCTGACCTGGGAGGGAAGCACAGCCTGAAAGAGTGAGCGGACACACTGCCTCTGTGGCAGAAGAGCTCTAGGTGAGGGCCACAGCACCTAGTTGAGGGGCTTTTCCTCTCTGTTACCAAACAGCATAAAGAAATCTGGAAACTGCCTGCTCTGACCTTGCTGTTGTTGTTCACAGCTCTCAAACACAATGATCTAAGGCACAGCACTTTGTTCTTTTCCTTTTTTGAAATGTGTGTTCTTTCAGGCTCATCTGTCACTGCATCCCTTGAAAGCAGTAGTGTCATCACCCTAACCACAGAACTGCTTTGAAAGACCCTGGAAGTGGATGCAAGGGTTCTTAGTAAAAAAAAAAAAAAGGAATCTTTTGAATCACTTGTTCCCCATGTTGGGATGAATTTAGGTTCCAGTTCCCAGCCCCTGTTAGGAAATAACATGCTGTGATCTTCCAGGTAAACTACCCAGAGAATACCCTGGAGTAAGAACAGAGACCGAAAGAGACGACAACCTACTGCATTGATGTCTGCATCACAGGGACTGCGCTGCCCCGCAGAAACCAGGTACCTGATGCTCCTCTGCCCCCCTCCAGCCACAGCAGGACCCTGAGCAACAGTTCACAGAGAGCAAGAGAGAATGAAACCCAAATGGTATTACCTGTAGGTTTCAGGCCACGGAATCAGCAGCGGGTATCAGCAGAGGCAGGACATGTGGGGGCTGTGCAGCCTGGCCAGGAGGAGCGGGGCCAGCCTGTGGGGCTGAGGGATGGGCACAGGCTACATGTGCAAGGCTGGTGCCCAGCACCAACAGCTTGCTGGTACTTGAGGGTTTCTCTAGCACCTCCTCCTCCTGCGTAGGAGATTTTATCCCATTTTGGTCTTGAATGTGGTTCTGCTGGCTAAATAAATGGTGGCAGTACTTTCCACTGAGATCTAGCATCTCATCATTCAGCACTTCCTAACCCGGTGTGTTTGGCTAGCAGTGGTACTCAGCGGCTGTGGATTTGAAGTGCTGTGCTGAAACCTAAGAGAAGCAAGGCTGGAAAATGTCATATCGAGTATTAGATCATCCCATGCCCGGCCCTCCAGCTGAGTGTTGGATGGAGTTATGCTTGCACAGCTCTGGGCAGGGAGGTGGGCACACCAAGCACCTTGACACAGAACGTAGACTCTCTCTAGGCTGAAGAAAGTCCCCCCAACCCTCCTCAGACAGAGACTGCGGCACTGAAATGGCCCCTTGGGATGGGTTGGGTGCATGGGGCAGGGATGGAGCTGGAGATGGCCACAATGGGGCCAGTGGCAGGGCTGCATCCTGCATTCCTGTTTGAGCACAGGCTTCAGGTTGGCAACTGAACCAAGGCCTTGGCATCTCACATGGGTGGCAGAGCCTCACTTCTTGTACCCTGCATTGACAGAAATAGAGGGGGGTAGAGAGAGATGTAAGCCTGAAGAGCTCAGTGATGGCTATTTAATTGGTATTGATGACCAGCATGCAATACAGCTGGTGGGGAATTGTCTCACTGCGTATTTACCCTTAGTACCTGACCAGCAGAAACACTCATTGCAGTGATACTAAAGGTGGTTGGCTGCTCGTAAAGTAATAGGATGGGTGTTCTCCTGGCTATGTGAGCTGTGAGAGAGGAGAAGCCTGCTGGCTCAAGCTTGAGGATGAGAGCATGGAGGCACTTGTGAGTGAAGGATGGCACGATGCAGACATGTCCCAAGTGTCCTTGGCTCAGGAGGCACCCAGTAGCACCAGGCAGAGGAAGCGCTGCAGCACAGCTGGTCAGGAAGGCTGTGCAGGGGAGAGGACCTGAGTGTGACCAACCAGCCAATTCCTTATCCACCGAGTGGTCCATTTGTCAGATCCATGCCTGTCCAGTCTAGATGTCGTGTGGAACAGCGTCAAGTACCATATGAGTTGGGACAAGTGCAAGTGGATGTCATTAGTTGCTCCTTCTTTGCCCAGCAATGATCTAACCATTGTTATCAGTGTAATCAGCGAGCAAGGTAGGAGTTACATAAAATGTCTGTGAACCACACGCTGATAAGCCCCTCAGATACCATCTGGCACTTGTGAGGTGCTGTGGTGGAAAAGGACAGGGAAACATGTTTATATGAAACACTGCAGTAATTCTTTGTGTTGCATCACAAAAGAGGGATGGGAGGGTCACTGTGTTTAAGGCCAGAAAAGACGTGTAAGGAAAAGCCCCAAAAGAAAAGCTGTGAGAGCTATTTGCCTGTGGTAGATGCAACTGTGTTTCCCAAACAGAGGCTGATGTTGTGAGTTATTCTGGACTGACAGCCCAACGCCATCATCCTGCCTTGTTCACGGAGTGGTTGAGGTTGGAAGGGGCTTCTTGATGTTTACTCCAACCCCTTGCTCAGACTCTGTTGCCATGTCCAGTCTGGTTTTGAGTATCTCCAAGGATATCTTTACAAATTTTTCGGGCAACCTGTCGCAGTGTTTGACCATCCTCAGAGTAAACATTTTTTCTTAATGTTTAAATGGACTTTCCTGTCCTGTATTTCATTTTGTGCGCATTGCCTCTCATTTTTTGCTGCTGACAACAGCTCCGTCTCCTTCCCAGGATTGAAGTGAGACCGAGTGTCCTGTGGTTGCCTGGCTCCTTCCAGCCTTTCCTGAAGTTAGAGGTGACATTTGAGTAAGTCATCAGTGTTAAAGGGAAGAGCACACCATGAGTGCCAGCTCAGATGCAGATCTGGCTGTAAAAGGAGAGGAGATGAGCCGCGGTAGAAAATTACTTTGGGCAAGCAAAATAAAAGGAGCAGGCTAAGCTTTCTTACGGAAGACGTCAGCTCCACTTCTATGTACAAAAATCTGGGTGCAGTGCCTTGGACAGGAGTGGTTTCAAATAGAAATGCTGCACTGAGTGTGCTTGCTGCAGCCCCTTGAAGCTGCAGCCCCTTGAAGCTGCAGAATGGATGTACTGACTGAGGGAAAGCAGAAGGGCAGAGTCAGCCATCTTGTAGATGGGTAGGCAAGGTTTTGAACTCTCTAATGGTAAGTGGAGAACAAAAGCCACAGGCCAGTGGGGAAGGGAGCAAATACCTCCCTGGGGCTTTGTCGGGTGTGATGCTTCGGCGCAGCAGCGTGCTTCAGTGTCTGATGGTGTGGCACAATGGAAAAGATGCAGTGGAAACCATTAAAGCTCCGTGCTTTCCTTTCCAGAGGAGACACGCTGATAAGTGTGTTTGTGTCCACAGAGCGTGAGACAGCATCGAGATGAGTCACACGAGTGTCAGCTCTGCAGACATCCCACTGTCAGCCCCCGGAGCCAGCCTGCACCTTCCTGAGAGTCTGCTGCTGGAGCAGGCACCGCGGGGAGAGGCAGATCCCTCACCATGCTGTGCAGGTGAGCTGCCACCCAGGCAGAGGTGGGATGAGAGCCTGTCAAAACCCTGCGGAGAAACTGCTGCACATCCTGTTGCAGGGAGAGCTGTACAACAGTGGGGCATCAGGGTGGGAAAAGATGGCAGAATCAGGTGCTGCTGTGGGGCTGGACAAGGTGTAGGGCAGGGGGATACACACAGATGTAGTACAACAATAGAGTTCCACACTCGCAGAGTAGTGGCAGGGGCTGAGTATGGCCCTTGCCACATTGAGGCAGAGCTCCTATGTGGAACATGCCAAGCAGTTGTAAAGGTATTTCAAATCAGGTTTGTGCATGGCATGCATGTGCAGTGCTATAGCCCCAATGTGTCTCATCTCATCCTTTCTCCTCATCTTCACAGCTCAGCTTGCTTTGCAATAGTCTTAAGACTATGCTTTGCAATAGTCTTAGGGCTGTCAAGTTTCTCTCTAATGCCAACATAGAATCACAGAACGGTTTGGGTTGAAAAGGACTGTAAGACCATGTACTTCCAGCTCCCTTCCACTAGAGCAGGTTGCTCCAAGCCCCTGTGTCCAACCTGGCCTTGAACACTGCCAGGGACGAGGCAGCTACCGCTTCCTGGGCAACCTGTGCCAGAGCCTCAGCACCCTCACAGGGGAGAATTTCTTCCTAATGTCTATTATAAGTCTTCCCTCTGTCAGTTTAAAGCCATTCCCCCTTGTCCTATTCCAACAGGCCCTTGTCAGAGGATCTTTGTTGGCATCTGGAGGATGCTAAACTAGCAGAGATTACATTTGTTTGTGTTCTTTAAAATATAGCATACTGAGCAGGATTAGATGATGTGGTTTTGGTTGTGGTGTGAGGCAGGGGGGACGCCTACGTGAGATGCTGCAAAATTTCGTGAGACAGCCTGGGTGACCTTTTGAAGGTAACATCTTTTCCATGGCAGCAAGGAAAAAACACTCTTAAACTTGCTTTGGGTTATTTTCCCTTCCCACCCCTTAACCATGAACATCTCTTTCCTACATTATTGATTTGCAGTGTCATTTTGCTGTGCAATCCTCTGGGTGTTGAAGGTCTTCACCTTTATTAAAATTCCAAATTCAAAGCTTAACTTGTTTACAATTTATGTTCATATGTACAAGGAGGAAGAACATAAAGATGATGTAAGGATAGATAGGTTTGTAAAGCAAGCCATGCTCTATTCAAGGGCTGGCTGCTGCAATACCCTGCTTGTATGATGCTATATATGAGTGCCTATATTTTGAACGAGTTTTACATATGACCTGCACACTGATCATGAGTGCTCTTTAGGCTGCACACCAGCCTATTCAGCCTCATCAGCGTTGATGCTGTGGACTCACATCGGTGGTTTCTTGAGCTGAAGAAGGAAACAATTTTTGTTCTTAGGTAAATACAAGAACCGTTTTGTTTCAGGGCACCATGTGCTTGTGTGGACACTGTGTGTGCCAGGACAGACAGTTTCAAGAGCTCCAGATTTTTTTACTTCTTTATCTCATCTGCAAGACCAAAAAAGAAAAAAAGGTTTCTGCTAATGGGAAGCAACAGACGAGAGCGGAGGTAGGTCTGGTAATTGTAGCACGTGCTCCCCTGACCGTGTCCCAATACCAAGAGAGCAAATCCATTTACCCTCTGCTTTCACCAACTGGTCTGTAATTTGCCTGTAGTTATCCTCCCCATTTTTGCATTTTATAGAATTATGGAATGGTTTGGGTAGGAAGGGACCTTTAAAGCTCATCCAGTTCCAACCCCCTGCCATGGGCAGAGGCACCTTCCTCTGGAGCCGGTTGCTCCAAGCCCTGGTGTCCAACCTGGCCTTGAACACTGCCAGGGATGGGGCAGCCACAGCTTCTCTGGGCACCCTGTTCAAGTGTCTTACTACCCTCACAGGGAAGAATTTCTGCTTAATGTCTTGTCTCAGTCTCCCATCTGTCAGTTTAAAGCCATTCCCCTGTGTTCTGTCCCTACAGGCCTTTGTGAAAAGCCCCTCTCCAGATTTCTTGTAGCTTTAAGGTCTCCCCTTAAGGAGCCTTCTCTTCTCCAGGCTGAACCAGCCCAGCTCTCAGCCTGGCTCCAGAGCAGAGCTGCTCAGAGCATCTCCGTGGCCTCCTCTGGCTCACTTGAGCAGCTCCACATCCCTCTTGAGCTGGGGACCCAGAGCTGGATGCAGGACTTTGTTTCCTCTTACGTTGGCATAAATTCAGAGTGACACTTTAACAGCTGGGCAGATCTAGATCCTCATATAGAAATACCTGGGGCCAGTAAATCTGAGCATGTCCTCTGCTTGAACAAGGAAGAAATTATTTTGCTCTTGTTTATGTGCTCAATTCAAAAAACTTGTTTACGTGCTTCATTCGAAAAGTTGTTTCCCTTCCACTCAATTACAATAATTTAATTGAAAATATTTTCACAGGAAATCTCAGCTTGATTTGCTTTCCTGATTTGGGATCATTGCATTGCTTTTCATCTAAACAGCAGTTGATTTGCTTGCAGGCTGTTTTGCAGCTGCTCTGTGGGGAATTACCACTATTTTTCTAACAATCCTGTTGGATGTTGTAACAATGCAGGTCCCCAGTTTCCTCTTGACATTTGCATACTTCCATCTCCCATTAGCTTCAAGCCTTTCTCCAGGGAAATGTTCATACCTGGGAGGGAGGCAGTCATCCGGACCAGTGCAGGAGCACCAGAAGCCCTAGACCTGGTCAGGGCTGTATTTAGGTGCTACGCATGCACAGTAAAAGTCATTCCTGCCTGAAATATCTGGGAATTTAAAATCTCCTGTTCTGAAAACAGTGGCATTAGTCAAAGCACAGCACAAGCAGACCTACCAGTGGGCAGCACCTGGTGTTGAGCCTGTGCCCAAGGTGATGCCACCTGATGAGCCCTACCTGCTGCAGCCAATGGCCCCCCTGAAGCATTGGCATCCAGGACAGAGCTTTTGCTGTATTTTTTTACTATTTCAGGAGAGGTCTTTCACACACAGCACTCTCTACTTAAGTTTGAAATGGCAGAGTTTACAGCTCTTGGTATTGTCTTGTTGAATTTGTACCCACGCAGCCTTTCTAACCCGATGGGAGTCCACTGCAGTACTCATGGTGTGTGAACCTTGTTGTTTATGATGTTTTCTGTCTTAGGGGACATACACAAATTAATAAAGCTTCGCCATCTTGATCTGCTTGTGTGAGCAGAGGCTGGTGGGGCGGTTAAGGGCTAAGAGCTGTTTTTCCTGAGAGGCAGCCCAGCTCTGCAGCAGGTGAGCTGAGGAGAAGGTAAGGGCTGGAGGGACGGAGAACCAGAAACTGCAGGTCTGCCACATTATTTTTTGCGATGAGGGTGGTGAAATACTGGCACAGGTTGGCCAGAGAGGTGGTGGAGACGTGCAAGGCCAGGCTGGATGTGGTTCTGAGCAACCTGATCTAGTTCAAGATACCCCTGCTCATTGCAGGGGGGGTTGGACTAGATGAGCTTTGAAGGTCCCTTCCAACCCAAACTGTTCTGTGATTCTATTGATTAGAACCCCAGTGAATGCAGGCATTTCCCCACAGCTACTGAGGGTCTCTTGTGGAAAAAAAAAAAAACAAAAACAAACCACCACCAAAGCCACAATTATCCTTCTTATGGGAAGGGGTTCTCACCCTCACACTCTTTAGTGTGTCTGGTGAGATTGTGCCCTTGCTGAAACTCATTGTTAGTACCTTGAGCTAAAGTGTTTTGCTGACATGAGGTTAAGTTCGTCTGGGGGGAATACGTTTTAATGCAGCCAGAGAGAGGAAACTGGCTTATTTGAGATAACAGGGTCTGTTTGGCATGTGGTTCGCACTGAATATTTGCTACCACGAGTACTGTGTGTGAATAATGCCCAGCTCTGGGAAAATTCACTTTTTTTTCAACCTGTTTGAACTGGTCATTTAGCAGTTCATCTTGAAAACAAAGCTCCTCTGGTGCAGCTGAGGGACGCTGAGCTCAGGAGGAGGCCTGAGGCTGCTCTGCAGTTTACCTATAAGAAAAATGACACCTGAACCACAGCAGGATGTAGAGCTTTCATGTGTGTAACCCCAAATTTATCTACATTTCCTAGCCTGCCAGGCATGCAGCAGGAGTGCAGCTTTCTAGTTCAGTAAAAGGTATGATCTGCTAAACGTTTTTCAGTGACAAGACTTCAAATGTACCATATCTGATGGGCAGCTTATAGACCATAACACAAACAGTCTATTCCACAGACTCACTTTCCCAGCAGCCCTGGATACTGCTCACTGGAACAGAGATAGGTATTTAACCCCCCGATTTCAAGAAAATACCATAACAGAGCGGTGCATGCAGGCAAACAGCACGTTTCCGGAGACCTCTCTCTTCTGATGCCTCTGTCACACCCTGGTGATCACTGAGCATCTAGGAAGCCCAGCCTTGCAGATGATGCATGCTGCCCAGCACGCAGTGTGCTGATGAAGCCAGATGTACAGGGACAAGGTCCTTGGCTCCTGCAGTGAAGCATGGCAAAGTGGCATGGGAGGAAGAGGTAAGACCACAGGGGATGCAAATGGAAAACTCTTGTAACTGCTACTTAGTGCACACCCAGCAAGCACTTTGAGAATTTGCCTCTGCATTCCCCTGTACACAACAGCATCCTCTCCTGTTTGGTGGCTGCTGACAGAGCTTATCTACTCTGTTGATAACATTAGTGTCACTCCATGAGAGAAAAGTCTACGTACATTTAAAAAGCAGATTCCTGCTTTTAATAATATTAAATATTTGTCATGAAAAAATCAAGATGTTGTTATGGCAGGACAACATTTCTCTTCTGTAATATTCTTGTATAGTCTCTTATATTTTCTTATACTCCTCTTATAGTCTGTTGTAGTCTCTTCTCTTACATTCTCTTATAGTCTCTCCCCTTCTCTTTCCTTCTCTTGTATTCTCTTCTCATATATTCTCTTAGTCTCTTCCCTTCTCTTCCATTTTCTTCTCTTAGATTCTCTTCCCTTCCTTTCTCTAATATTCTCTTATAGTCTCTTCCCTTCCCTTACGTTCCCTTCCCTTATGTTCTCATAAAATCTCTTCCCTTTTCTTGTACGCTCTTCACTTCCCTTCTTCTATATTCTCTTATCTCTTACTGTCTCTTGTAGTCTGTTCACTTCTCTTTTATATTCTCTTCTCATACTCCCTTCTCTTCCTTTCTCTTCTCTCATATTCTCCTGTATACTCTTACATTGTCTTAGAGTCTGTTCCCTTTTCTTCTCTTATACGCCCTTCCCTTGTCTTCTCTTGCATTCTCTTCTCTTCTAATCTCTTAGATTCTCTTCTCTTGTATTCTCTGATACTTGCTTCCCTATATTCTCTTGTATTCTCTTCTTACATTCTCTAATATTCTCTTCTCTACTCTTATAATCTTAGATTTTCTTCTCATGTATTCTCTTCCCCTATATACACTTGTATTCTCTTACATTCGCTTCTCTTAGAATCTCTTTTCTTGTATCTTAGACTCTCTTCTCTTAGATTCTCTTCCGTTATATTCTCTTGTATTCTCTTAGAATCTCTTCTCTTCTATTCTCTTAGAGCCTCTTTTCTTCTCTTAGATACTCTTTTATTGTGTTCTCTGTTATTCTCTTCTCTTCCCTTATATTCTCTCTTGTATTCTCTTACATTCTCTTCCTTTCTCTTTTCATATTCTCTTATATTCTATTCTTGTATAAGAGAACATAAATGGAAAGAATACAGGAGAAGAGAATACAACAGAAAAGAAGAGAATAGAATGTGAGACAAAATAAGAGATTCTAAAAGAATCTAAAAGAAGAGAATGTAAGAGAAGAGAAGAGATTCCAAGAGATTATAAAATATTCTAAGGGAATCTGAGAAGAGAATGTTAGCTAAAACAAGAGAAGAGATTGTGAGAGCTTCCAAGAGATTCTAAGAGAATCTAGGAGATTCTGAGAGATTCCAAGAGATTCTAAGATAATCTAAAGGATTCTAAGAGATTCTAATGGATTCTGAGAGTTTCCAAGAGATTCCAAGAAAATCTAAGAGACTGTAACAGATATTACGAGAATCCAAGTGATTCTACAATTCCAAGAGAGTCTAAGAGGTTCTAAGAGAAGAGAATGTAAGAGAATACAAGAATCTTAGATTCTAAGAAAATCTAAGAGATTCCAAGAATATCTAAGCTATTATAACAGATTTCAAGAGATTCCAAGAGATTTCAGGAAAATCTAAGAGATTATAACAGATTCCAAGATATTCTAAGAGATTCCAAGATAAGAGAATGGAAGAGAATATAAGAAAAGAGATTTTAAGAGAATCTAAGAAATTCTGAGAGATTCTAAGAGATTCCAAGAAAAGCTAAGGTATTCTAAGAGATTTCAAGAGAAGCCAAGAGATTCTAAGAGATTTTAACAGATTTCAAGAGAATCCCAGACATTCTAAGAGTTTCCAAGAAAATCCAAGAGAATCTAAGAGATTCTAAGAGAAAAGAATGTAAAAGAATACAAGAAAAGAGAATCTAAAAGATTCTGAGAGATTCTAAGAGATTCCAAGAAAATCTAAGAGAGAATAACAGATTTCAAGAGAATCTAGGATATTTTAAGAGATTTTAACAGATTTCAAGAGATTCTAAGTGATTCTAAGAGAATCTAAGAGATTCTAAGAGACTGTATAAGAATACAAGAAAAGAGATTCCAAGAGATTCCAAGAGATTCCAAGAGATTCTAGGAGATTTTTATCAGATTTCAAGAAAATCCAAGAGATTCTATGAGAATCCAAGAGATTCTAATGGATTCTAAGAGAATCTAAGAGAATCTAAGATATTCTGAGAGAAGCGAATGTAAAAGACTACAAGAAAAGAGATTCTGAGAGATTCCAAGAGAAGAGAATGTAAGAGAATACAAGAAAAGAGATTCCAAGAGAACAGAATGTAAGAGAATACAAGAAAAGAGATTCTAAGAGAATCTAAGAGATTCTGAGAGTATTTTACGAGATTCCAAGAAAATCTAAGAGATTCCAAGAAAATCTAAGAGAACAGATTTCAAGAGAATCTAAGAGACTCTAAGAGACTCCAAGAGAACCTAAGACAGTCCAAGAGAGTCTAGGAAAGTCTAAGAGAAGAGAATACAAGAAAAGAGATTCTAAGAGAATCTAAGAGATTTTGAGAGATTCTAAGAGTTTCCAAGAAAATCTAAGAGATTCCAAGTAAATCTAAGAGAATCTAAGAGACTGAGAGATTCCATGAAAATCTAAGAGATTATAACAGATTTCAAGAGAATCTTAGATTCTGAGAGATTCCAATAAAATCTAAGAGATTATAACAGATTCCAAGAGATTATAACAAATTTCAAGAGAAGCCAAGAGATTCTGGGAGATTCCAAGAGAATCTAAGAGATTCTATTAAGAATGTAAGAGACTACAAGAAAAGAGATTCTGAGAGATTCCAAGAGATTATAAAATATTCTAAGGGAATCTGAGAAGAGAATATTAGCTAATACAAGAGAAGAGATTGTGAGAGATTCTAAGAAAATCTAAGAGAGGATAACATAAGAGAATGCAAAAGAAGAGATTCTGAGAGAATCTAAGAGAATCTAAGAGATTCTAAGAGATTCTAAGAGAAGAGAATGTAAGATAATAGAAGAGGAGAGATGCTAAGAGAATCTACGAGATTCTAAGATTCTAATAGAATCCAGAGGAATCCAAGGGAAGAGAATGTAAGAAAATACTAGAGAAGAAATTCTAAGAAAATCTAAGATATTCTAAGAGAATCCAAGAGAGGAGAATGTAAAAGAATACAGAAGAAGAGATTCCAAGAGATTCTAAGACAAGAGAATAAGAGAATACAAGAGAAGAGATTCTAAGAGATTGTAAGAGAACCTAAGAGAAGAAAATGTAAGAGATTATTAGAGACTATTAGAGAGTTGAATCTAAAAGAATCAAACCTAAGAGAAGGCAATGTAAGAGAATCTAAGGGAAGAGAATCTAAAAAAAGAGAATAAAAGAGAATCTAAGGGAAGGGAAAGAATCTAAGAGAAGAGAAAGAATCTAAGGGAAGAGACTTTAGGAGACAAGATTCTAAGAGACCAGAGGAGAGGAAAGAGAATGTAATTAATGCTGCCCTGGCCACTCTGTGTGAATCCAGGGACACTTTCCACTAGAGCAGGTTGCTCCGAGCCCCATCCAACCTGGCCTTGTTATGAACAGTAAAATATCAGTTGTTGTCCTTTGCCTCCTTGAAAAAGGGCAGCTCAGCATTCAGTTTGTGTGTCCATGACCCTCCCCACCATAGCACAGTTTGTCCACACACTGCAAATCATTCCTGATAACTTGAGGGGAAATGGCTGCTAAATAATAGGGTTGCTAGAGGCTTCATTCCTATCCATGGCTACTGTTGAGTTTTAGTTTAAACCACTCTAGTTTAATAACTATTCATTACTGGCTAGAAAAGGGTAAACAGACCAAAGCTGCTGCAGTAACAGCAGCAACAAGTTTAGAGACAAGGTTCTTTGTAGAGGACCAGCAAAACACATTTGATGGGGCAACCCTAAGGGATGCCACAGGAAGCATTCAGGTGCTTAAATAACTAGGTCACTCTAGGTATTCAGCACCTCACTGCAATCCCAGTGGTGCTCCCTATTCACTAATATTTGTCACTATCTACACCAAAATAAAGAGGTGACACCAAGTCATTGCAGGCATAACTACAGTTCAAACTCACCAAGTCCCACTAAGATACTTTTGGCCTAACAGCCCTGCAAGGAGATGATGATTTACAACGAATTAAAAAATGCCAAAACTTTAAGAAACAAAAAATACCAACACAAAATTTGAAACAACAACAAGAACTAAATGCAAAAGTCTGTTCCAAACCTACCCATTTATAGCAATTGTTCGCACAGGAATTATTCACATAATCATTAGGGAACTCATTAGCTAACAGCCTTTCTTTCAGGGAATGAAGATGAGATATCATCAGGGACTACAACAGCAAAGAGATAATACAAAATACATATCAAATATTCAACTACAAGCAGCTCTAGCTCTAGTGGCTTTTGCAGGAATTTAGGCTGATCTGACAGCAAAACCACATCTTCATTGCCATCTTTGGCCAAACCCAAAGGGTAGAGGGCATAAATCCTTGCAGTAATTGGAATTATACACTCCAGGCGTCCAGGACAAGGTAAACTAATAGTGAGAGTTTATTTTGTGTGTTACTGGCAGACGATCATGTGCAGCTCTGGGAAGAGAAATAGTGGTGGGCATTACTGAGCAGGCAGTATGTTCTTTGTGACACATAAACTGAGTTTATTTTAAATCAAAACCAATCAGTTTTACTTCTACATAATTTCCCAGTCCTTTCCCTGCAGCATCTAATCCTCTGTGGTTAATTACACCGTCATTTGCCGAGATCAGAATAGATGGGACAAAAGAGAGCCATGTATAAAATAATAATTGCTATTCACATAAGCCTCTTAATAAATGCAAATTGTAACTCTTCACATACTGGCAATGGGGCTTATTTTCATTACCATATTTTCACTGGCTGTAATTAGTCCAGTAGGAGGATCATTACCTTTCTTATCATTAATAAGAGAAACTAATTTGCCACATTGCCATTGATGGCTTCTGATACCAGCACGCCACCCTCACAACTTCTCTTTCAACATCTCCACTATTTCATGACCCATAAAAATACCACCAGCCAAGGGCCCACACAACACACAACAGGACCAGGTACTTAAAGGGCACACACTGGTGGGAAACTGTAAAGTGGGGAAACCCAGTAGGAATTGGCTGTGTCCCTTTCCTGTTACTTCTCAGGCATTATCAAAATCTTGGTGTAGGAAATGCATTTTTTGATACTAACTGGACACTGATAATATTCAACACTGTGACACAGCAGCAAAGTTGCCTACACAGAGCCCAGCTGCTAATGCTGCTAATGCAGCCCAGCTGCATTGCAGTCACTTTTGTGTCCATCAGCAGAAAGGGGAGGTGGCTGGGATGCTGCTCTCAAACCCACTGCAAACCCCCTTTGCTGCTGTCCCACAGAACTCTCCTCTTGCTTCCCCAAGCAGCTGCGTGCCCTGCACTCCCTGACCCATGATGGTCAACCATGAGAGCTGCTGTAGGGACAACACATGGCTCCAGCACATGGATCCTGACCACAGCATCTGCACCAGCCAGCCTGCAAGAGTAAATACAGGTATCTCCCAGGCTGAGTAATAAGTTACCTATCCCTATGTATAAGCCGGGGGGGGTCTGCAAGAGAGAGCCCTTGAACAAGGCGTTGACCTGAAAGCCACCTTTTCCCAGCTCCTGCTGGCCCCTTAGCATCATAGAATCACAGAATCAATGAGGTTGGAAAAGACCTTCAAGTCCAACCATTGCCCAGCATGGCCAAGGCCCACCACTAAACCATGTCACTGAGGGCCTCATCTACATGATTTTGGGAACTTCCAGGGGTGGTGACTCCACCACTGCCCTGGGCAGCCTGTTCCAATGCCTGACTGCTCTTTGGGGAAGAAATTGTCCTAACATCCAGTCTAAACCTTCTTGTAGTTATTTTAACTAGAATTGGCCCTTCCTGAAACATCCCCAAAGAGCTGTCATCAAGATAAATGCATTTAACATCACTAATACCTTTCTTCTGCCTTCAAAATCCAAGATCTGTTTCTCAAAGGAACTTCAGCTGCTTGATATGTCCAGCCAGCTGAAAAACCAGTAAGCTGCAGGCTCTTAGGGAGCATACCTAAATAGATTTCTGTGCCAATAAGCTCCCAAACCAAGATGGGAATTTAGGAAAGCAAATCCCAGTGGGGTGTGATAAGGGGATTGGAATAGCCAGGGATGCAGACTGGACTCCCAAAATAAGAGCAACAAAGGATGCTTAGGGCCTACGCGCGTAGGCCAGTTTTCTACCTCTGCGAAGTGCTCCTTTGCTATCTCTCTGCCTTGCCTAAATCCCTCATTCCCTTGCTTTCCTCTTCTATTTAATACAGCAAAAGGACTTGGCATTTCATTTTGCAGGAAAGGTGCTGTGCAGCAGCATGTTTGTTAATTTGGTCACCCAGGAACTTGGCTGAAATGGCACAGCTATTTCTTGTTTCTCCTCTAAAAAAATGGGTTGGAATTTCCTAGAAACGTGAAATCTCAAAGAGATGTTTTTAATGGTCTTTTACTTTCCAGAATTCAGAAACTGTATTATATAATCTCTCATTGGGTTTTGGATTAGTAGAGAGTGAAAATTCCTACTCCACTTGAAATGGGCAGTTGAAAGCAACTTTGCATCATCAAAATGATTGTTTGATATATTTTCACATAAATGGTTTGAAATGTCTCAAGCCAGTGGAAACAACCTTTTGGCTTTATTACCACTGGAGGCTGCAGCCTCTTTTCATCTCCAGTCGAAGTTCCCTCTAAGAAACACACTCGTCCTGAATTTCACTTATATTAGTATTTATTTTACTTCTATAATATTCATAACTATGCTACAGTTTCCCTGCAGGCCATGCAGATTAACTAGTGTTCTTGAGCATCCAACAGCCAGCCTTCAATCCCAATGAACTGAGGTGTGCTTTTCCATTTCCACACTAGAATGGTAGCAGGAACTCTGCTCATTAGAGCTGCTTGATTCATCATTAAAGCTGCTTATACTTGGTTCATTATTAGAGCTACTCATACTTGGTTCTTCTCTGCTGCAGGTTCCCCTGCAGTAAATGCTCCTTCTCTAAGCTGTAGGAACTCTCAGTATCAGCAATAAGTGTAGACACTGGAAGATCAGATGTCCAGGTGAACACAAAATGCAGGTACAATGAGGGCCATAAACCACACAGTGCCCTGAAGCAAGGTGCAGCACTGCAACCCCTGGATACTGGGCTTCCCTGTAGGATTTGTTTTGAAGCTGTAAATCTTTTGCTCAAATATTTTTCAGCAGGTGCCTCAGAAACTCAGGAGTGAAGTGTTCAAGCCTTTGCAGTTAGAAAGCCAAGTTTCTGCAGCACTTTCAGCCTGCAGAACAGCAGGGAGCTGCACCATCCATCCTTCTTCCTACAGCAGTCACCAGCCAGCACCACAAACCACATTTTCCTCCTTCAATGGCTCTTTGTGATAGTGTTTTGTGTACCATAGGGCTGCAGCTCACATCCCTTGCTGTGCTACCCGCCAGGCAGCATTTCTGTCCATCCTATTCTCTGCCCCATCACTGCTCTGGGTTTCACCCCACAACCATCTAACCTGCAGGGAAAGTGTGCTGTGGGAAAGAGAAGGCACAAATCTGTCCCAGAACTAAGTTGTTTCATCACCAGGGAAGACATAAATTAAGAAGGAGGCTCAGCAAATGAGCAAACCCCACCTATCTCTTCCTGCAGAAGCACCCCTTGCAAAGGTCTTTCAAGCACTGGTTAAATCCCCCTTAAGTCAGCAAAACAAGTGCAAATAACCTCTCATTAGCAGAGAACACCCTCTCACCCATCAATCCTCACTCTAATGGCTGGTCTTCTAGGCTTGGCAGAGAAAAACATCACAAAAATTCAAGTTGGGTAGCAAGACTTAGTGCTTCACCCTTACAGGATGACTGAGCAAACTCCCCTACTCCAACAGTAAGCTGGCACCCAAAGGGGTTCCCACTTGCTCTTTGAGCTCAGACAACTATGTGTAGATCTGTAGGGGACTGAAAGGAAAACAAACAAACCACTAAGCTGGAGTGTGGAGCCGTTTCAAGCCTAATGCAGCTCTACCCCAAACAACATGGGTTTTCCACAACAGCAACCAGGTTTCACCCCAAATGATCAAATACTATACCCAAGTGTCCTGGAAGACAGAACAGACATCACCACATCACTAGTAATCTGGATTCACAGAGAGGGCTCCATCTGCCCTATTAAAAGAGGTTTAGTTCTGCAAATAGTCCACAGAGTGGAGCCCAAGAGACTTCTCTGAGCCAGCCTGCAATTGCAAAGGTCCCACTTAAGAGTGCACATCAGCATAGAGCTGCTATACAGATACACATATAGCTCAGATAACGTATATACAGATAACTCAGCTGTTACTACATACACTAGCACTAATCCAATTAATTTGCTTTTAAATCATACCCATCTTGGAGCACAGCTATTGCCTGTGCTCTGGGAGACCAGTGCAGGGTGTCCAGCTCCCCTGGAAGAGGAGGCACAAGGACACCCTTTCTCATGGCTGGCAGCAGCCACCAGGTCTGGGCTTTGCTGTGGATCCCACCTGCCTGAAGATCCCAAAGACACTGAACAGTCTTGGGTGAGTGTATCCTGAGGCTCCTGTTCTGCTAATACTTGATTTTATATGTAGAAATCATATAATGTCTGAGAAACCTCCACTCTCAACGAGAACATGGTGTCATCACAGTCATTACTGATTAAAGCAGCAAAGAAAGATACATAATGAGGGGAATCAAACCTGTGTGAACCTAAGTAGTGCTGAAATATTCTAATACTGATTAATAACTCCCAAGAACATGCTTCCTTCAAACCATAAATATTTTCTGCTTTACACAGCTAAGTGCTTCAAAGCTTCAAATCTACTATGTTACAGAAGACTCAGTAGGAGAAGGACAAGGCAATGCTTAGAATCCAGAAGCCTCCCAGCAATGCTGCACCATACCCATGCTTGGTACTCGAGCTTTTGCAAACAACCAACCACCACAATGAATTATTTTAATATCCTGATATATAAAATTAATAATTAACCCTCTATAGTGATTACAAGATTTCTCCATGTTTATAAAGGCAAGTGAAGAGCTGAATTTTAATTTAAACTTTAATCTTAAATCATGTGGTCCACCCTTTTGAGGACAGAGGTGAGTGTGAGAGGATGCTGTGAGAAATTCAAGGGCACATTTGAGCCACAGAGCTCTCTCCCTTGCACAGCACAAGACCCTTGCTATTACCCATTTGGCACCTTCCAAGTGCCCTCGGAGATGGGAACAATTACTGTAGCAGAGGGGAAATACATCAGCACAGCAGATGGAAATGGATTTCTTCTTCTCTCCACTCTTGCCTCCCTGTACACTTCGGCAGAGGACTGTGTTAATATTGGAAACCACAGCTTCCAGAAAGCAATCAGTAACAGTGAGTCCTGGTCCCTCTGCCCATGCAGTGAAGGTCCCTGCCGGGGCTGTGCAATCCCTTTCCAATAGGACGCAGCCCAAGACCACATTCTGGTTACAGCCAGCTTTAAGTGCTTTTGGTCAGGTTTCCACAGTACCATTCTTGGTAATACACTTACCATAGGAGATGGTTTTAGTGGGTTTAAGATGACAGGAGATTTAGATGAGATATTAGCAGAAATTCTTCCCTGTGAGGGTGCTGAGGCGCTGGCACAGGGTGCCCAGAGAAGCTGTGGCTGCCCCATCCCTGGCAGTGTTCAAGGCCAGGTTGGACAGGCCTTGGGGCAACCTGCTCTAGTGGAAGGTGTCCCTGCCCATGGCAGGGGGTTGGAACTGGGGAAGTGTCCCCTGCCCATGGCGGGGGGTTGGAACTGGATGAGCTTTAAGGTCCCTTCCAACCCAAACCAGTCTGGGAGTCTATGATTTTCCATAGCCTTCATTTATTGGAAAAAAAGAGATGATTTGCAAATCTTCACCCAACTCTTAGAGCTGGGCAGAACAAAGAGCACAGCCTGAATGGTTATAACATTTGTCATCTGGTTCCCTTCCCGTGTAGCACAGCCAAGTGAGGTGGAAGTCTCTACAGCACTCCAGGTCAGCCCAAAGTGTGGACATCAGTAACTGAGGGACTGAAAGGTAAAACTGCACAGGCGGAAGGCTGGGAAAAAGCAAATACTTGGCTAGAAAAATACATCCACTTACATGGACTGTTTTCAAACTTCAATAATAAAAAAGTATTCATGTAATTGAAGACTTCTTTGCATTTTCATGTACCCTTAGAAGAAGGAGTTCCATCTCTTAGCTGCACAATTCGTAGCCGTTTGCTTTTGAATCTCTGCTTGGACAAGAAGTGAGCAGAGGGGAAGTGAAGGTGGCACCCAGAACCTTGAGTGGGGAAAGCAGAGCACCTCCTGAGTGAATCTGAACATGAGGCTCAGCTCCCTCCAGCTACATCTCTTTTGCAAAAGAAAAAGGATGGAATTCTGGTTGCAGTTAATTAGCAGTTGGAGGCAAAAGCAATTTCTTACAGATGTTTTATTCCTCCCTGTGCATAAGGTGTTCCTTTAGCCATAAAATTACACTTAGTCCCAGGCAAGAAACCAGGTGCCAAGAATGCTGTGGTCACGGAAGAAAAGTGCAATTGCAGCTCTGAGTCTCCACAGCCCTGCACCTGCAGACACGCTTGCTTCCTTCCTGGAAATCCTGAGGAAGGTTTCCCAGCCTCAGGAATAATTGCATTTGTGCTCCTGAAACTAACACCAGCTCTTTGAAAACAGTTTCTGTCTATGCTCCCCGCTGCTGGCTCAGCTTTGCTTGGGCTGCAGCAGGAGACAGAAGAGCCTCCCAGTTTCACCAAAGGCAGATTTGGGATACAGATATAAAGTTATGCAGATATAGAAATCTCAGAGTGGCTTCGTAATTACCCTCTTGCACATGGGGAAGACCTGGACCCTAACAAACCCAACCAGCTGGGAACTTGCTTAGTTAGCATTGCACAAGAGCACTAGAAAAGGTTTGTGTTGGACTCAGATGAAGGAATTCAGGGTTTTGTCACCTGGACAATGACACTTCTAAGCCTCAGCATATCCTAATTTACTAGATCTAGACCAGGTAATGGCACAGTAGGAAACCCACGAGGCAAAAGTTTGTATGTGACAAATCAGTATTGTTGCTGCTTTATTGCCTCAAGTCATTTTAAGCCGTCTCCTGCTTTGCTCTTCCCACCTCTCCCCGTGCTGTGCTGCAGTCTGACCTGCTGGGTTCAAGACTCTTACATTGGTGTAAAAAACCTGATTTGTGGAATAAAAGCATCAGATCTGCCAGGAGAAAGCTGCACTCCTCTCATGGACAAGCACTAAACTGAAATCGAACACAAAGTTGGCAACTTGCTTTTCTCACTCTTATTTTCATGACAAGGCGCTGGATGCATGGGGATTTTAAGAAAGCCCGAGCTCTGAATCAAAGATTAAATAAAAACATTTCTGTTATGAATACAGATTCCTGGGTTTTTTGATTGCAGTGAGAAGCCTTTTAGCATAATTCTAATGGTCATTTTAGGAGGGATACAAAAAACTTCCTTAAAATCTAACTTGATCTTGCAACATTTCTGGATGGTAGCATCAGACGTTTATTTTCCTTGATAAGCATCAGTATTTCGTCTCCAATCCAAACTCTTTTTTATTATTAGGAGTGACCATGAGCTACTGTTAAACCAGCCACTGTACCACTGCCCACTGTTTCAGAGCTTCAAGGAAATTCTCATTAAGCCCCAGCAATAGCTTCCAAGGCTAACTTCTTTCTGTAAGCACCCTGTTGACTTACTGTTTGAAGCTTTGCGCTGGGCTTCCACTTCTTTTTGTTCAGCCTTTGCCAAGCAAGCCTATGCTTGCAAAAGGAGAGTATTCTTACACCACAAGGTCTCGTGGGCCCTGAAGCTCCTATCCTCACTCACCAGGCTCCCCTGGCAACCTGCTTTGTGCACAGGATACACCTGAGGTCTATTTAAGCACCTTTCCAAGCTACACACAGGTGTATTGTGTGTGTCCATAGATGTTCTGACCCGAGTTTTACACATCGACCAAGGACTGACAGCACAGAAACACTTTATAGGGTTAAGAGCTCCCCCTGAAACATACTGCAAACCCATTACCTACATTTATCAATGGCAGAGAGACGAGTGCAACAAACAATAAGCACAGGTTTAAGTAGAGGTCAGTGTGGACGCAGCAAATTCCTGGTTGATATTGCTGACACACACTATGCAGAAATAACAGAGTCATCATGTTGCTAGGAAAGTGAACTATGCACTTTCAGCAATGGATATGGAAACTACTCAGTAACATCCAGGACCAGTGAGCATAGCTGAGTATACCTATGGCTGCCTGGGAGGTTTAGGCACAAAGCTCTCACTGGAGTTGATTCCTGACCCAGGATGATCTGGGAATCTCAGCTGAGTGACTGTTTCCACTTGGAGCTTTTCTGGTGAAACCACCACAGTATTTATTGTTTGGAGAGGTGACAAGGACACTCACAGGACTAGGAGGATGATCGCAGGTAAAAGTGGAATAAAAGGAGTTAGAGGCAAAAAAACACTCAACCAAACTAGGTATGTGATGGCCTGAGCAAACCAGCCCAGGGCTTCTGTGAGCAAAGCTGCTGTATTTCTCTAAAATGGGCAGCACAGACACCCCTGAGCCATGGCAGCAGCTTAACCACCTTCAGACATCACTGCTTGTTTACGAAGAAATAGAGCCTCTGAGCTGAGAAATCAGATATACTCAGGTATACTCTGCCCTGGCGAATTCATAGTTGCAGTTACTTGAACACATACTGGAGAACCAGGTTATAAACTAATAAAGTTGCAATTAAATTGCACTGCCTTTACACTAAAGGTCAATCCAATTTCTTCTGAAGTGGAATGAGACTTCTTGAGGGGCCCTGCACATCACAGAATCATACACAGAATCACAGGATGGTTTTGGTTGAAAGGGACCTTAAAGCTCACCCAGTTCCAACCTCCTGCCATGGGCAGGGACACCTTCCACTAGAGCAGGTTGCTCCAAGCCCCTGTGTCCAACCTGGCCTTGAACACTGCCAGGGATGGGGCAGCCACAGCTTCTCTGGGCACCCTGTGCCAGCGCCTCAGCACCCTCACAGGGAAGAATTTTTTTCCAATATCTCATCTGAATCTCCCCTCTGTCAGTTTAAGGCCATTCCCCCTTGTCCTGTCCCTACAGGCCCTTGTAAAGCCCCTCTCCAGATTTCTTGTAGTCCCTTTAGGCACTGGAGCTGCTCTAAAGTCTCCCCTTAAGGAGCCTTCTCTTCTCCAGGCTGATCCAGCCCAGCTCTCTCAGCCTGTCTCCAGAGCAGAGCTGCTCCAGCCCTCTCAGCATCTCCATGGCCTCCTCTGGACTCTCTCCAACAACTCCATGTCCCTCTTGTGTTAGGACATCATCCGTGTCCTTCTCCTGTCCATGACACCCAGTGCCACATGACACAAACAGTATTTGTGAGCATCTCTGCTCCTACGCCAGGAGGATGGATGTGCAAGTTCCCAGTTATGGTCAATGAAAAAGAAGCAAAGGAATAACTTCTGCAGGCTGAATCATCGTCTTTGCACTACATAGCAATGGTTCCCTACATCAGCCTTTACTGCCTGCTCTTGCCAGAGCCCAGTACAAATGTGATCAGTGTGGCAGATATTTGCAGAGATTCCCAGCTATTCCTGACCTGTTTGTTAGTTTTCCATGTAAGAATTAGCACCCATGGGAAACATGTGAAGACATCACTGTAAGAGCAAGATCTGACCAGGGCCTCCAACTACACTGGCGATGAACCCCCCAGTCTTGCAAACTCAGTACACTGGTCCATATACGCAACATGGAATGAGCGCTACAGAGGCATCATAAATTTTAGGAAACTGAAAAGATCATGTTTAGGAGAAACAGATTCAATTTCCAGTTAAGAAAACCAGGCTGATTTTGATCTGGAAAACATCTGTCTTCTCTAACCTTACCTGAAGGAAGCGGAAAGGGTTGGTGGGCTACCTTTTATAAAATAAACAGAAATCAATAATAAAAATAGGAGGTTTGGTTCTCCTCAAGGTGCACCACTCACAAGCCATCACCCACCACCCACCCTGGGTGTCTCTTGACATGGGGATTGTGGAGGAAGGCATAAAGAAACTGGGATTTAGTGTGGGATTAAATGACCCTGGCAACTGGCTGCCAATGTCTTTCTGTGCCTCTTCTTGGGAGCCTAAAATTCAAGTGCACACGGTACAAAAGGCAGCTGCTCTTTCATCTCCATCCCTGCACACATGTGCCCCAGTCTGCCTGTTTCTACTACACTGCACAGGCTGAGCACCTTGTGAAGTCTGACACCAAGTTGTGGCAGACTTTCAGAAAGTCTGAACACAGGGAAGATGTCACAGACAATTAATGTCAGCTCCATGAAAAGCAATGCAAGAAGATAAATGTGAGCTTTCTGTCTGAGACATCCCTGAATAAATCTGGTATCTTTAGGTGTGTGTGAGTGAAATATTCACCTCTCACCACTGGAAATATTTTGACTGATGACTTTCTTTGCCTAGTGGCAAATACCACCTTTTTTCCTTTTAAATCACTGACAAGTGTCATGAAAGAGTTCATTTGCACATTAATGGGTTATTTATAAAGTACTTGGTATCGGCGTTCCCTCAGCGGGCAATTGCAGACACATTCTGCTTTTTGAACAGTTTTGGGTTGTTTCTTTATTTAGTCTCAAGGTGACTTCCAGCACACAAATATACCCTGCTGGATTCCCCAAGAATACCCACCTCTGCTCGAAGCCTACTTTTCTCCCCTTAGAAACTCCAGGTACCAGTAGCACGATGATTCTTCTTCAACTGGGATATGACTGCCCTGCCATTTCAGATCCCACCTAGCCCCTCAAATGGAAACCATGAGCTGAGGCGAGGTGAAGACTAAAGATACTGTGATTTGGGGTCACATTTCCACCCATGCCACTGCCATAGTGTTCACACAGCACAAAGATGGACCCTGCCATGATGCCTTTGTGTCTGTTCAATGGCTCTCAAACCCCCTTGCTGAACCAAGTTTGCCCGTGAAACATACACAACATTAGCTTACATTTATTCATCTAATGCACTCAGCTTGATTCAGGCTTCTACAGTCAGGCTGTCGGGGGCTAATCTCTGTAGAAGTAAATTGTTCATTAGACAAAATAAGGGATTAGAGTAAAAGAAGCTCTATGAGGCCATCTATCTGCTTTCTGCCACCCACTCTGCACAAAGTTTTTCCCTGTGACATGAATAATTGCTTCCCTTCTCCTTTATTATTACTTTCGCTTAAATAAATTCTCTCATTAAGCTGCCTGGAACATTGAAGAGGTATTACCCTCCCTTACCAGGAGAAAAGCACCCAAACAGACCAAGTAGTGCTTCAGTATGCTTCTCACCATGCTAAGACTTGCTCCTTGCCCAGGAGCTGCACCAGCCAGAGGCAAGGTTAAAAACTGCAGCAGCATGACCTGTTGATCCTGGCACCCAGGGAAAAGACAGAAGCTCTAAGCTAATTACAGTAACTAGCAACTGCCAGCTCAGCCCAAATCCCATTGCAGGGACATGGAGAAGTCTCCACCCTGCAAAGATAACTGCATCACTTCAAACACGTGCAAACCTACTTAAACCAAGAGAGGCATTTCAAAAATCACAGGCTAATCTTAACATGTTCATAGGCTGGAAGGATCATTCTGAAACAACACAGACTGCAGAGGAGTTGTCCTTTCTACAGATGCTTTCTTAAAGATTATAAAAGATAAATCTATTTACTAAAAGATTAGATTGGGGCAATCCCAAGCACAAACACAGGCTGGGCAGAGAATGGGTGGAGAGCAGCCCTAAGGAGAGGAGCAGGGGCTTGGAACTAGATGAGCTTTAAGGTCCCTTCCAACCCAAACCATTCTGTGATTCTGATACTATGATTCTATGACTTGCAGTCCACAGCTGACTTTTGCACAGCACCTTTTTTCCCCCCTAAGTTTCCTTGCAGAAATGGTTTTATTGTCTGTTCACAGAACAAGAGAGAAGGCAGCATCAAATGTTCTTGCTCTACCTACAGTGTTTACATGTAATTTTTACTTTAAAATCCATTACTAGTTTTATGCACTTTGTCAGAAGGCTACACGGCATCACAGAGGTAAGTGTGAACCCCCTGTCTCTTGCATAAAGTGTAAGTTATCAATAGCGATAAAAGGAACACACTGGCAGCAGCACTGAGACTGTCAGTGAAATTTGTCACTGAGATGGTAGAGACTGAGAGCTTCTCCAGGTCTTTCCACAGGACTTTCCAATTATAAGTGGAACAGAGCATGTCTTGGAGATAGTTTTTAATTACAATGGTGGTTTCAATTGTAATTTACAATGCAGGTTCCTCAGTAGGGAGGAAGGGTATTTCCGGCAGTGGAAAAAGTAAAGATGAGGCAGGTTTAGGCCATCAAAGTCCTTCATTTAAAAACTGCTTCTGCCATGTTACAGGACACTGAAGACACACAGAGGGAAATCAGTCTGAGTTAACTAAGAGGTACAGATTTAAAGTGAATTGGTTAATCTACGTTAAGGTGCTTTAATTCTGAGTAAGTGGTCTTTATTCTGCTTTAAGATATGATCAAGCTGAAGGAAATTACAGTAAAATGAGACTATTTGATATACAAGTCCACACGAAGAGTGGGAAGAAAGCCCCTGCTGCAGGGCTGAACTCCCCCAGCCACTAGAGATGCTCCAGACCTCAAAAGCCCCTATAAGGTACCACCATGAACTTGCTGATGGTTTCTGTAGCAGACAGTGTGACCTGGCTGCACACCTACAGTGCATTAAGCCACAGCTATAACCAAAGACAAAAATGAAGCTGAAGATCTTAACAAGCTCAAAGGATACCTGTTGCTACATCCTAACGGCAGCATGTTTGCCACGTTACATTTGATGCTCCTAAAAGATGAGACTTCTCATTGCTTTCACTCCCGCAGCAGCCAGCATTACACACAATAAACGTGTTTTCACCAAATAAATCAAAGCCTACTGCTCATGCCTAATGAACCCTTGTAAAATACCTCCTACATATGAGATTTAAAAGCCTGGAGTGCTTTTAAAGGCAAAAACGTCAACCCACTGATGAGGGTTCATTCAAGTGTCACGCTTATGATCTAAATGTAGTAAAAATGCAGCAAGTGCCAGCCACAAGCAGTTCTAGCAGCAGTTGCTGTGATTCAAGAAGAAAAACATCTTGTCAAAGGAGACACGGGGGGAACGAACACAGAGGATCCTATTTTGCTCTATATTATTAGCTGATGTTGTCACACAGCCCAAACTGGATGAACAATGGAGCAAGAATTTCAGTATCTATTAAAAGAAAGATGTAAAATAAATCACAGAAGAGGATTAAAGTCAAAGTGCACACAATCCCATTTCATCATAAGAACTGGAAATAGATTTACAGAGCACTGTATCACCGATTACCTGCCTTTGCTTTGGGGAACTGCCCGAGTTTGATAATTTGTTCACATCAAACTGGAGCAACTCCTACACGGAAGAACAAGATCCTATCTTGCACATCTACATAACCCAAATACTGTTGGTAACCTGAGGCATTCTGCATAAGGCCTTCTATAATGACCTTATGGAGAGGTCTGCCTGTTTCTTTATATCTATTCTGCCCACTGAAAAAACTGTCAGGCAGGTTAGGTTTCATTAATGCCTATTTAGAGCTTGATGACGATACGGGGGTGTCTGCTGAAGGACTCCTTTCTCTCTGCCTTTGTTAACAACCTCAGGAATAACTGAAATGTTGGCAAATGTAGCCTCATCTGATAGACACTACTGAAGCAACAGGAAGTTTGTTCTTCATCCCTGTTTACCAGACATTGCTGTTCTTCCTGAAGCAAAAGGGAATAAAAAGGTTTGAAAAAAAGTTATTCAAGTCTTAATATATATTTGTTATCCACATGGTTTTCCACCCCTTTTTCAGGGCAGGAAATTTTTAGTGGAAAAGTCTGTTTTATCAAATCAAAGCCTATCATCTCTCACTGTACTAAAGGAAAGTCATGCTTCTTTTTACTGAAAAGCATGGAAAAGGAGGACAATCATGCCCTCTTTAGCCTTCTCATGTGATAGCTGGATCTATACAAACACAGTACAAACCCCACATCTTTTACAATTGGATGGTTATTCTGCTGAACATATGTAAAATACAGCTCAAAAGAATGTCACAAGATAGGTCTAAGGAAAATATAGTAACATTTGAAAGCATGCAATTAGGAGGAGTAACATCCAAGATTTTTCTGTTATCAGCAGTATCTAATATATTACAGTAATTCATCATAAAATAAATTCACTTCGCAAAAAAAGCACAGAAGATGGTAGAATAAAAATGTGTTTATGGAACAAAAGAAGATTGATTAATCAGAGCAACAGTAAGAGCTCAATTCAATCTTATTTCTATATATTGATTTTTTAATATGATTTGCCTTAATAGAAGAGTTTTGATAATTTTGTTTGTTTAAAAAAGGACTTTCCATTAAAAAAAATGAAAAATACATACTAGTAAATCAAAAAGACTTGTAAGACAGGCTTTTCCGTGCCAAAGTATCTGTAACTGAGTTTGTAACTGCTGTGAAACCAGGAGCACCAGCTCCCGACCCAGTGTCATGGACCAGCTCAGCAGCACCAGCAATAAACTACTGCTGGAGAGAGACACTGGCCCCTCACTCCATCACTGGCTAAGCCCCCACACCATGGTACTATGCAGGACACAGCTGCCCGATGCAGAAATCTGTATGAAGGCTTTTCATCACTATGAATTTCCAAGCTGTTCTCAGTGGGAAATGCATCCATCTACTGAACTCTCCACCTGATACCAAGCTAGAGGAAGGGTTTGCCCCAGGCTACATCAGAAAGTTGCTCATTAACCTAGCAGGTCATAGACATGCCTGACAAACAGGGATTTGCATTTCCAAGGAAAGAGGGGATGTTTATTTTCATTGTACTTCTCCAAATTCACTTCCAGGTAAGGATGAAGTAATTAAGACATGGGGGATAGAGGAAATACATCTAGACCTGCTGGAACAGACTGGAGGAGTGAAGCGGTTACAGAAATTAATACGCTCTGCAAAGTTGTGCTTCTCTTAAATGGGTGCAACCCAATAAAGGGGCCCAAACCTCCCAATTAGGAGTTCAGGTCTGACCCATCTGCCAGGGCAGAGGTTTATTTACAAAAGAACTGAGAGATCCAGGCAAGCGACACTACAGCTTCCTAAACAATCAGTTTTTAATGAGCAGCTCCCTAGATCAGACTTCAGTTCTGTCTTTGGGTGATGTGCAGCAATATGAGAGCATCCCCCAAAGGGATTTTAGCTTATGTCTTCCCACTGATAACCCTAGCTGCACAGCAGGTTCACATGCCAAAGCCCTTCAGATACTGACTTAGTGACTCAGAAGATTTCCCTATCTCATGACAAAGCAAATGCTATTTTCCCCTGTGGAGACAGGCTGAGAGCTGGATTTGTTCAGCCTGGAGAAGAGAATGCTCCTTAAGGGGAGACCTTAGAGCTCCAGTGCCTAAAGGGGCTACAAGAAATCTGGAGAGGGGCTTTACAAGGGCCTGTAGGGACAGGACAAGGGGAATGGCTTTAAACTGACAGAAGGGAGACTGAGATGAGACAAGAAGAAGTTCTTCCCTGTGAGGGTGCTGAGACCCTGGCACAGGGTGCCCAGAGAAGCTGTGGCTGCCCCATCCCTGGCAGTGTTCAAGGCCAGGTTGGACACAGGGGCTTGGAGCAACCTGCTCTAGTGGAAGGTGTCCCTGTCTGTGGCTGGGGGTTGGAACTGGATAAGCTTTAAGGTCACTTCCAACACAAACCAGTTTGTGATTCTGTGACGATTTAATCACCTTGCTACAAGGACCCTCCTTCTGATGTTCTCCTGCACTGATACAATGGAATACAATGTGGGAGGATTAATACCACTAACAACTACTTTTGTGTTCCCTGTGCTGAAGGAGGTAGCAGCTCATCCCTCTGTTCAGCCCAGAGCCACGTGGAAGGCACAGCCACAGTGGTCAGCTGGAGTGCACAGGGAGAGGAGGTCTGCTGGTACAGCAGAACAAATGTGCCACCCATCCTCCTTCATCATGCCTACTCACACCACTGAGAAGTGTCATCTTCTCTTCCATGTGCTGGTAGCTGTGACCCCATGAATTCTCCTATGAATCCATGAGTCCATCTTCTCAGGACACAGATAACTTCTGCTGTGTTTATAGAGTGACCAACCAAGACAGAGATTTTGAAAGCTCCTGTTGTTTTGGGGTTTTTTTTGTTTTGTTTTGGGGGGTTTTTTTGGTTTTTTTGTGTTTTCTTTTTTTCCCAACAAACCACTTTCCACAAACCCCCATGAGGTTTTAAAATTCCTTGAAACTGTAAAGTACACACCCCCATGCTAAAATTGTTAACTTCTGACATGCAGGACAGCCACATGCATCTGCTGAGAAGGGGTTTGTCACAGGTTTAAAATGGTGCTGACTCATGAAAGTGCCTCTCTGCTGTTTTTGTAAAGGATGCCAAGGACAGGCAGGAGAAACACTAAAAGATACTTGCATGAATAGAAATAAAAACATTCTGAGATTGTTCTGTTCCCAGAAGTACAGCTTTCAATGCACACTGACCTTCAAAACCAGCAGCACGCTCAGAGCTGGCATGGGGACAACAATCCAAGTTCAGTTGGCTTGGGGAAATACCTGTTTCCGTTTAAAGAGGTCTACTTTCTGCCAGAAGTTACTCAGTCCAAACCACTCTCAGCCCACTCCCTCTGCTCCTCCCTTTCTCTGGCTTTCTGAGTTACTTGGAACAAATTGCACAGGAGACACACTTTTCCAAACCATTGCCAAGGGCAGTTTTTCCCTGATCACCTTTCATTCTGCCTTAGCAAACATACGTTATCTTTCCAAAGCACACCTTGAACAGAGTTGTTTGTTTGCTTTTCCAAATTCTCATTGCTCAAATTTCCCCCCAAGTTAGTTTTGTCCATTGTACACTGAACACAAGTTAGTGGCAGAGTGCTAAGCTTCAAGCCTGACCCACTGTCAAAAGATGCAATTGATATGAAATTATTTTATCACACATGAAGCTGCAAGGTAAGAGATGACATCCTGGAGGGTAAGGGGGCCATATATCTACAGAGGAAAAGCATTTCACAGGACTTGAATGAAAGATTGTGTGAAAGCTGGCCCCTGCAAGGGCTCCTTCCTTTTTCAAAGTGTGAAGGTGCTGTGTTTGCAACCCTATAGCACTATCCTCTGCAAGAAGCCTTCCATTCCCAACTCTAGAACAGCAGACGAGTTGTGCATGACATGAGCTGTGCATTACCAACTCCAGGAGACACCAGATCTCCCTCACTCTGTTACAGGATGACCAGTCAATCTTGTGCACTGAACCCATTTTCCATGCTTCTCACAAGGCTGCTAGGCAGCTTATTGAGTTTAGGTCAGAAGGAGGATCTATTTGCTTACAGAGCAGAGAGAGCCACTTACCTGTTTTCCTTCAACTGCATTTTAAAAACAAGCTAGAAACAAGCACACTCTCTTCCTTGCATGTTCTGTCCTCCAAAAAGAATCCTGATCTGTGGCTCCTTCTGACATGGAGTGAGGCACAAAGCCAGCCAGGTCCCAGCTTGCTCCCATCATTTAAGCTCATTAGGTCCAGGTGATGACATGATGAATACACTGCAGGTGGCTCCCTTCTCAGGACACCAGGTGATATGTTCCCACTTTCACTTCCCCTATAAGTGTATGAGGGCATTTCCATCCCTGACACATGTTGTTTCTGGAGCATTTCTAGGATCTGAGATATCTATGGCCATGCTCACAAATTATCTGCTCCAAACTGAAGCCTGATGCTTCTGCAGTGTGCCCTGTATCATCACCTGAGGCAGGTGAACATCCTTCCCCGCCAGGCTGGTACAATTCATGAATGAAAACAAAGATCCAAAATGGTGGGCAGGAGCGTAGTGTGTACTTGTGCACAACAGAGAAGAATAAACCATCTTGCTTGTACCCAACCTTTAGCTGAGTGCGTACACAGCAGACAAAAGGAGTATGTAGCTGGGGTAGGTTGTGTTCCTCTCCAGGGAGTGCCAGCAGGGCGGGTGCGCGTCACAATGGTGGCGGTGGCAGGGGCCGGTGGGGCAGAGTGCGGGGCGGGAGCGTGTGCGGCTGAGCGAGTGCGGTGCTGGCGATTGCGAGGCTGCCTACGGCCATATCACCCTGGAAACGCCCGATCTCGTCTGATCTCGGAAGCTAAGCAGGGTCGGGCTCGGTTAGTACTTGGATGGGAGACCGCCTGGGAATCCCGGGTGCTGTAGGCTTTTGCCAGGCGACAGGGGCCCCTGCGGGCCATGGCCGTCCCCTTTTTCTTGCTGGGGCGTCGCGGAGGGCGCCTGTGCCATGTTGCTGGGGGGCTCACAAGGCCAAGTAGTAATCCCACCACTTAGAAGGAGGGAAATAATACAGACAAAACAGAAAGAATGTCACTGAAGAGCAGAAGCATTAGTGGCACATTGAAAGAGACACAAGAGGATCAGTAAAAATGCTAGAGATAGCTAAAATGACAACTGCCAAATGTGGAATAGGTTTGAAAAACTATCCAGTTGTAAAGAAAAAGGTTGAAAAGGGAATACTGAAATCAGGAATGGAACCAGGAGATTATTGGTTAATAGATTTTTCAGAAATCAATGGATATTGATTTGGATGTTATTGGGAGCCAGTTTTGGTGGGGTGTTGCGAAGGGGCAGGTCTGCAGGCTGCTCCCATGCAGCTGTTGTAGGGGAGTGGTAGAGATTGTGCTGTGCTTGGATGGGAATTCTTCTTTGGTTTTGTGGCCTCTTGTTCTTTGATTTGCCTTTGTTTTGTGCTAATGATGGACTGGTGGGATTTAATTTTTGATGGTTTTTTTTTTTCTGCTCTTCAGTCTTTTAAGTGCTTTCGGCTTTTTCTTCACCTAAGCTTTAAATATTTTGTATAATTTAAAAATAAATTTCCCTTGTATATTTTCTGATCATTACGCTTATTTATCCTGTCCACATGTTACCTAGAGTTTTTAGCTGTACCCACGTTTCTGTACTTGTCTCCGAGGCTGGAGCATTGGCTCGATGATTGCAGTGTCTGATGCTGTTACCTGTTTTTAGGGGTGCCGTCATGCTTGTGTAGTTCCTGCAGCAATGCCTTTCCACATTGCCTAATTCCTGATTGCCTGTGCTGTGGGAGCTGCCGCCAGGGCAGCAGACACTAGGTGAAGAGCCCGTGGTTGTCTGCGAGGGGCCGTGCCATGCTCTGGAATGCCCACTGCAGGATCCCGTCCCAGGCGCCCTGCAGGACAGTCCCAAGGTCATTCTCCCGATCCATCCCACTCCCTGCCCCTTGTTTGTCCTGACCGTCTCTGCCTCGCCCCCCACCTAATGTCATCCTGTAGGTCACACCAGAGACATAGTCCCCTGAATGGACTGTGCCTGTTGGTGTCTGTGAGTGCCATACCTCACCCAGGAGGGCGTCAAGCTCCTCCCTGCTCAGCACAGGGTCGCTGCCGAGGGAGCCATTTTCTGCCTGCAGGAGGAGACATGTCCTGTCAGCTTTCCTGCCTGCAGCCCTTTGGGTCAGGGCTGGTCGACTGGGTTCTGTCACCTGGGGCAGGCTCATCTCATACCCCACGTCTCTAGCCCCCTAACCCCCTCACCCCCCTCTCCAGTACAGCTTCATAGAATCATAGAATGGTTTGGGTTAGAAAGGACTGTAAGATCATCTAGTTCCAACCCCATGTCATGGGCAGCGATGCCTCACACGAGGCCACATCGCCCAGGGCTCTGTCCAGCCTGG
>NW_009933161.1:9351-11842 GCF_000696875.1 Nestor notabilis | reverse complement strand
TGGCCTTGAACACTGCCAGGGATGGAGCATTTACCACTTCTTTGAGCAACCCATTCCAGTGCCTCAGCACCCTCACAGTAAAGAACTTCCTCCTTATGTCTAACCTGAACTTCCCCTGTGTAAGTTTAAACCTATTACCCCTTGTCTTATTACTACAGTCCCTAATGAAGAGTGCCTCTGCAGCATCCTTGCATGCCCCCTTCAGATACTGGAAGGCTGCTATGAGGTCTCCATGCAGCCTCCTCTTCTCCAGGCTGAACAACCCCAACTTTCTCATCCTGGCTCAAGCTGAGACAGGCTGAGAATGAGACAGGATGCTCAAGCTCCCTTATCATCCTCGTGGCCCTCTTCTGGACTTGCTCCAACAGTTCTGTGTCCTTATGTTGAGTACTCCAAATGAGGTCTCACAGAAGCAGAGTAGAGGGGCAGGATCACCTCCTTCGACCTGCTTGTCATGCTTCTTTTGATGCAGCCCAGGGTACAGTTGGTGTCTGGGCTGCGAGCGCACACTGAAGCCAGCTCATGTTCCACGGATCCCCTCCTTGCCCCTTCTGGGCACGCTTCTTTTGATGCAGCCCAGGATACGGTTGTCCTTCTGGGCTGCGAGCGCACACTGAAGCCAGCTCATGTTCAGTTTCTCATCAACCAGCACCCCCAAGTCCTTCTCCGCAGGGCTGCTCTGAGTCTTGTCTCCGCCCAACCTGTAGCTGTGCCTGGAATTGCCCTGACCCAGGTTTGGGGTCAGGGCAATTGCACTTGGCTTGGCTGAACTTCATGAGGTTGCCATTGGCCCACCTCTCAAGACTTGAGCAGCATGGCTAGAGCACTTGCCAGTGAAGACTGAGACAAAGAAGTCATTGAGAACCTCAGCCTTCTCCAAATCAAGCATAGCCAGTTCTCCTGTTCACTAACTTGCCTCCAGCAACACTCAGCCAGTCCCTCACCCAGTCTGAAATAACATTCCTCAGCCTTACCATTCCCTCTGTACCCACCACTGCTGCTTCACCCAACCTGTTTCCCTCCACTGGGGCTGGTTGCTGGTGGTACCAACCTTTGCTGCCTGTAGTGGGTGGCTGCTGGCCACTGTGGTGCTCTCCAGCCTGCCTGTGTCTGTGGTGGTCGTGCAGGACGGGCACAGCAGCAGCCCCCTACAACCATGACAGGTGACAGAGACCATCAGAGTAGCCTCTCCCTTCCCAGCCATGGGGGGATTTAAGGCTAGGATATGTGGAACGATGACAGGAGACTCACCTGGGGTCCCTGCTGGGTGCAGAGCAGTGTCGGGGTGTGGGGATCTGGGTGAAGCAGCGGCTGCAAACACTCCCATCACCTCCACTGCACTGGGGTCCACAGGTCTCCTCCCCCAGGGTGCTGGGGGTTCGCTCCACAGCTGCATTCACCTCCTGCAGCCTGCTTGACTCAGCCACAGTCGCCACACAGGAGCCGCACTGCCATGTCCCACTGCACAGCCGGAGCAAGGCGGTGAGGGACAGCTGGGGGGGCACCGGTGTCCCGATGGCACCCTGGGGCTCACCTGGGGACGCGGGGCAGTGGGGGCACCAGGCAGGCGAGGTGGAAGGCCCTGGGGCAGCCATCACAGCAGATGAGCTCACCACCATCACCGCACACCGCACACTCATCCTCGTTCTCCTGCCCCGGGGGAGTGGGCAAGGGGTCACCACCACCCAGCAGGCTGCAGCCATGGCGGGGCTCATGCTGGCGAGGGACCCCAGAGTCTGTCATCCCCATCACCCTCTCCCCGGCGCCAAAAGCACCAACTCCAGTCAGGGTGAGAATTGCCTGTTTCTGGCAGCTAAGCCCCAGGTTGCCTGTGCTCAGCCGAGCAAAGAGACGTGCAAGGGATGCTCCAATGGTCCCTGTTTCACCAGGTGCCTCTCAGGGGTGCACAGGGGCCATGCCTGGGGCTCACCTGGTCGGGCACAGCATCCTGGCTGTGCACGGTGGGTGTCAGCAGCTGGTGGGTGTCAGCACCCTGGGAGTGGACTCGGAGCTCCCCACTCTGCGGGCAAGACAAAAAAGGGGTTGTGGGGAGCTGCTGGGACAGCCTGGCATGTGGGGACACCCCCAGGCCATAGCTGTGCTGCCAGGCAGGGACAACCCCCTGCCACAGCCTCGGGCAGCTGCAGAAGCGGGGTGTGAAAGCAGGGGGGTCTGTACACTTTGGGATGCCTTGGGCCAGGGAGGGGGCCTCAGGCTGCGGCTTCTGCTCCTGGCACCCGGCTCCTCACAGGCAGCTGCAGCATACAGCTCATCCCCAGCTTTGCTGCCCATCTTGGAGCTGCCTGCAAGAGAGGCCAAGACCAGTGCTCTGACACCCTCCTGGGGTGCCCTCCTGGGGGCAGCTTCTGGATTTGATGGGCTAAACTGGGCAGGAGGTTAGCTGGTCCTACCTGGTTCCAGTGGGTGTTTGATGAGGATGCCCTCGACAGCACCTTGAGCGACATGCACCTCACTGCCTGCCCCAGCCCCC
>NW_009933161.1:8324-8619 GCF_000696875.1 Nestor notabilis | reverse complement strand
ACAGTGCCCAGGCGGACATTGCCCCCCTGGGGTTAGGCACTCACCAGCACCGCGGGGGGTGCGAGGGGCATCCACACCCTCCGGCTTCTTCACAGTCCTCACCTTCACCAGGGGCCCTGCAGGATTGTGAGGGTAGGCATCAGGGTGCACTGCACCTCAGGGATCCCCGCAGCTCCCCACCACATCTCCTCCCCACTGTGAGACTCCATACCGGGGCTGGCGGTGTGCCGTGGGGAGGGCTGCACCACCCGGGCTCCGTCCCGCTCCTCAGGGGCTCTCCTCTTGCCTTGGGGTC
>NW_009933161.1:0-7645 GCF_000696875.1 Nestor notabilis | reverse complement strand
CCATCCCGCCTGCCTGGCCTCCTGCTACCTCTGGGGAAGGCGCCGCGGAGGGGCCGGAGCCGCGTGTACCGCTCCAGGTTGTAGTCCTTGAAGAGGACTTCCCAGAAGTTCCGGACGGCAGCAGCATCTCGGCCCAGCAGCCAGGTGAGCAGCGCATGGAAGGCACGGTGGGAGCCCTCCCGCTCCGTCCGGCTCAGCGTCTCCTACCGGTGCCATCACAGCCTGTCGGTGTTTCACCGGCCAGCCCCACGGTGCTCTCCCACCCTGCAGCCTCACCTTGAAGATGTGTTCGGGAACAACGTCGTGGTCAGCCAAGCCGTGCAGCAGCGGGAAGATGTCGTCCACCGCCATGGCAATCTCGGTGCGGTGCAGCTTCAGCAGGCGCCGCAGGTCCCCCTCGCCGCCCGGCCCTGCCATGCTGCAGGGATGCTGCCGGGGACAAGCAGCCTGCCCCAACACTCTCCTTTAATATGTCCTGGCCACCAACAGTGGAAACCTTATCAGGCTCCCGCAGACCCACTCATTTCTGTATGAGGCCACGTAACCTGAGATAGTTCCTCTGACACTGGCTGTCCCCGTGGCATGGCTGGGCTTGCCCCCATGGCACCACTGCACCCCCAGCACTGGGATTTGGGGTCAGGCTGCTCCCCAGCTCAGGGCATCAAGAGTGGTGTTAGCATGGTGAAGGACAGCCAATGCTGCAATGACCACCCCTGGGTGCTGGCACAGGGGCTTCTGCCTCTCTTGTCCCTGTGGTTGGCCAGGCATTGCCCCAAAATTTCTGGACTTTCCACAGCACCTGCTTCTCTCATCCAGAAACTGAGCCCCAGAGCACGTGGAAAGCAACACCCTGGCAGCAGGGGAAAATGGGAGTATTTGCCCTGGCTACCTGCAAACCACCAACAGGAAAGCACTGACACCAAGTGTGTGATCAGTTACAATTAAGAATGCTGAACAAGCAAACAGCCTGCTTGAAGTGTGTCATCACTGCCTTCCAGCCTGACAGAGCGATGGCAGTGCCACAAACAAGGCCAGGGATTACCTGGGCGGGCGCTGCCTGCAGCTCAAACACCCACTCCAGGAGATTGGGCAATAAGGTGATTTCAGTGGATATACACAGTTTTAAAAAACTTGAAACTGGCGAAAACTGGCTGCAACCAGGTGTCCGGGAAAGAGAAAGCTCCAAAGCTACCATCCCAGCTCCCAGCTGTGGTATCTGTTGGCTCCAAAGCTGTGCCAGAATGAAGCAGCTGCTGTTCAGAAACTCAGGAAGAATAACAAGACAACATCCTCTGTGAGAGCAGGAAATACCCTCATACATATCTGCTTAATAAATTAATGTGTTTACCCATGGAAACACTCACCCTGGAGCTCCTTTCAGCATTTGGGGTGCATTTTCCCATGGAGACACTGGGAGACATGGCATTGGGGTTGGGCAGGCACCCTTCTAGGTTCCAATGCCCCACACAGGGATTTCGGTGCCCAGCTCTGCTGTGGCGGGGATGGCTTTGCCACTGCCTGATGCACCACATTACCTGCCCACGGTACAAAACACGGGTGTCAGTAGAAATGGAAGCTGAAGCTCTCTGCAGTCCAGCCACAGGTGCTGAGCACAAGCCCATCCTGACACATTCTCACAAGTCCCATCAACCGTTCCCAGGAAAACCATTTTCCCCAGGTCCCACCTGCAGGGCCAAAATGTGTCACCATCGCACTGTGTTAAGCTGTCCAGTGCCTCTAGGACAAGACCCTGGAGCTTGCTGCAGGCTGTCCCCTCCCCATGCCCATTGACCCACAATTAGGGCAGCTCCTTTGAGGTCAGGCACTACCCAATGCAGCTGTGGGCTCAGACTTGTGTTAAATTCCAGCCTTGGAATTTAACTTGTGTTAAACAGCACTGGGCTCAGACTTGTGTTAAATTCCAGCCTTGTGACTGTTTCTGTGCTCTGAATCACAGACAGATTGTTTTCCACATCCAGCCCGCTCAGTAGTGTAACGATTTGCATTCTGGGTTTGCTTGGGCGGGGATGGCTTTGCCACTGCCTGATGCACCACATTACCTGCCCACGGTACAAAACACGGGTGTCAGTAGAAATGGAAGCTGAAGCTCTCTGCAGTCCAGCCACAGGTGCTGAGCACAAGCCCATCCTGACACATTCTCACAAGTCCCATCAACCGTTCCCAGGAAAACCATTTTCCCCAGGTCCCACCTGCAGGGCCAAAATGTGTCACCATCGCACTGTGTTAAGCTGTCCAGTGCCTCTAGGACAAGACCCTGGAGCTTGCTGCAGGCTGTCCCCTCCCCATGCCCATTGACCCACAATTAGGGCAGCTCCTTTGAGGTCAGGCACTACCCAATGCAGCTGTGGGCTCAGACTTGTGTTAAATTCCAGCCTTGGAATTTAACTTGTGTTAAACAGCACTGGGCTCAGACTTGTGTTAAATTCCAGCCTTGGAATTTAACTTGTGTTAAACAGCACTGGGCTCAGACTTGTGTTAAATTCCAGCCTTGGAATTTAACTTGTGTTAAACAGCACTGGGCTCAGACTTGTGTTAAATTCCAGCCTTGTGACTGTTTCTGTGCTCTGAATCACAGACAGATTGTTTTCCACATCCAGCCCGCTCAGTAGTGTAACGATTTGCATTCTGGGTTGTTGCTTTTGTGTTCCTTCCCCTTTCTGAAACACTACACAGGAGGCAGAGCAGCAGCTGCCAGGTGCCATGTGAAGAGGCATGTACATCCTGGGGTATTCAGGTGGGTATTTCTAGATGTCCTTGCTTAGAACAGACCTTGGCAGCTGGAAGGTACTTGTAAGGGCCATGAAAAGTCAGCTTTCACTTGTAGAGGGATGTAAAACCCTCCCTGGGGCTGGCACAAGCCCTGCCTGTGAGGGTCCAAAGCTAGGGCACAGAGGAACCTGGCCATGGTTTCAGGATACCCTCTCTTTTCTATCACTCCCTTTGCAGAAATCAGAGGAAAAGGTTCAAGCTAGTCAGCTCAATCTGAGCTGAAATCCGACTCTGAAGGCTGAGGATGTTTCTCCACAAACACCTAGTTAATTCAGCAACATAGTGTCCTGCAAAAATTTTGTAGCCCTTGGAACACACCTTGATTCCCTTCTCCTGTGAAAAGCCACTGAAGCAAATGGGCGTTTTCCATCATTTCTTCCTTTCCCATTTCCCTTCCAGGTCAAGGTCTCATGGTGCAAACCTTTGGTCTCTTGGACACCACCTGCCTGGTGCTCATCTCATTCAACAGGTCCCTGAATCAGTCAGGAGAGAACAGGCAGAAGTGGGGAGCCCTCCCATGGGATCATGCCAGGAAGGCAGGCCCCCTCACTACCCTTGTCTCCGATACCAACCTCGCCATGCCCCAAGCACACCGGGTGGAACGCTGCCACCATGCTGAGAGGTTTCATCCCCCTCCCCTTACCTTTGGCTGCTCCAGCACTGTTGGTACAAAAGGTCTCCAGGTGGGGCCCAAATCCTAGAGTCCCATTTCTAGCAGCTCCCCTCCTGCTGCCCCACGCAGTCGGGCTGAGAGTGGGTCCAGCTGCAGCTTCACAGCTGCTCCTGCAAGAGCCTGGGAGGGAGAGCTGGAGTAGAGAAGGTTTATTTTAGCTTCAGCTTCCTCTTTTCTCCCCCTTTAGAAAAAAGAAACAAAAGCCCAATGGTATGTTATATTAATTTATTTGGGACACACCAAAAAAGGAAAGTCAACAACTGTTAACGTACAAAAGTACAGAATTCTGGGACAAGATTTACTGTCCTGATTAAAAAGGCACCATGGTCCCAAAGAAGAAGTAATCAGAATACATCATTTAGAAATTTCCCCCCCCCCGTTGCAGCAGAAAGAGAGCCAGGCTTTGGCTCTATCCACAGTCAAACCCAGTTTAAAATAAAAATGATTTAAATGCAATAAACACTGCTCAGCCTGTACAGGATCTCATGGAAAGAATCACAGCCTAGAGGATGGTCAGACTTTTTTTCTTCTCCTTTGTCTTTTTTAAAACAGCAAAGGTGACAAATCACTAATAACTGAGGAAGACTGCAGACTTCTGACGTTTTCTGCTCAACTTACTGTAATACACGTCAGTTCAACTGAAACTACCAGGCTGAGCGTGGGGCTTCTGGATGAAATGTAATTCCCTGTGGTGTACAGGAAGTCAGATTTGACAACCTTAAATTCCCTGAATCCCTGAAAAATCATAAAACACTACACAGCTGTGTTCCATATTCGAGTCAACCCTGGTGGATTTGCTTTACACACAAGCATTTATACTGTCAGCTATATTTGTAATACAAAGGGGGTTTTACAGCAGTTATTTTAAAAAACATCTACTTCGGCGAGGTCCGAGCTTGGCTATATTCCCTGCTGAAACAGAGCTGCTGGTGTAAAAGCCCAGTGAGAGGCTCAAGTCCAGCACCTCAGGGCTGGAAGGCAAATAGTTCAAACGTGACATAATCTGCATGGGGAAGTCAGTGAAGCACGTCAGAGAGAGAAGGAGAGGGAGGGCTGCAAACGCTCAAGCAGCAGAGGCTGAAGGGTGCTGCAGAATGTGGGTGCGTGCTATTAAACCTGTAACGACACACTACGGGTGGTGCGGAATACACTGAGTTCACTGCGTATTTTGGAGCAACTTACCGTGAAAGGACTTCTCAGAGACACAGAATAAGGATCCCGGCAATGACTAATGAGCAAGGTCACTGGGAAGCTGATGCATGGCTCAGAGCCGGACGGATCCGTCCTTGGGCGGAGGGATAGAGCAGAGGAATGCTGGAGCCGGCCTGAGCAGTGAGGCCAGGGCTGCCGCCGCCTCCTGTGCTTGCTCGCTCTGCTGCGTCCCAATCGGACCAGCAGCTGATTTGTGTTTCATTCCTCCTTTGGCATAGGACTTCAGCAGTCCAAGAACTGATTCATCAAAAGTAAAGGAACTGTCAAAATTATTCGTACATGCATTTATTGTTAAAGGGAGCAAAAGCCAAAGAATGAAACAGCACGAGTTAATGTCAGTAAAATGATGTGCGGGACGGAGGGGAAAAGAAACGGGGAAAAGCTGAGATACTGGAGTGGGGAAACCAACATTCACACTGAAAGGTAAATTTGAAAACCAGGCAAGTTTGCGCTCTTTTTACCAGAGAACTTCCGTGGACAAATAGAGACTTGGGGTTTTTAGATCTCAGTGTACTCTGGCAAGGATTGGGAATCTCACCAGAGAGATCTCCAGCACTGGGTTTCACTGGAAGTTCCAAGTCTCTCATCTTTAAAAACCAGTACAGCAACTCTAACTAAAAACAGTAAATACCCTCATATTGGGGGCATCTGAGATCACAGACATGTCACTGCTCAGGGTGTAGGTGGACAAGAGGGTTACACTTTGTTCAAACTAACTCTGGGTGGAAAAATACCATTTCCCCCCCGCACTGGTCTGCGCAGACTCAGGGGTGGAAAAGCAAGCCCAGGCTCAGGTGCCTTTTGCTGTAAATACCACAGCTATCCACACCTGGGAAAGGCTTTTTCTTTACCCTATGAAGGCAGGGTAACAGTTTATAAAAATTCTACCCATCTTAAAACTAAATAAAGCAATTTGCATCCTTCTCCCTATATTTACCCCCAACCCCCCCAAGATAAAGCATTACCACTTCATTTAGGATTCACACCTTAGATCCTAGATTAGGGACTTCATGTTAAAACTCATCCAATTACGGGAAGGTTTATCCTGATCAAGGAAACATCATTAAAATAGAATCTAGAATAAAACATTCAGAATCACCAATGCTTTTACAGCCAAAGCACTCAAATGTCTCCCGATCTCTCTTCTCTTCCCCTCCTCAAGTAAGAGAGCAATCCCTTCGCACAACTGCAGGGTTCCTCTCCGGGACTGGGTGATACAAGCTGAAAACCACCTTCCTTCCTCGCAGCAACACCAAATTCTGCTGAAAGGGGCCAAGCACCTTTCACCTCCACTGAAACCAGAACAAGTTAGGGCTTTTCAGCACACACACTTCCTCTTAGCAACAAGTCCAAGTTATTTCCCTGCAGTAAATCCGAGTCCTGTTTCATACTGTTAGGTCACCACTGGCTCAGAAATGGTGAGAGACTTCCAAAAACCCACTGGTGCAGACAGGACCTTGGAAGAAGAGGCTTATACGCTACGTAACCCTAGATCATCTGCTACGTTTGAGCCTTCGCATCATTAACCGCTGGCTACTTATCCTTCCAAATTCATGTGTTTTAGTCCTTGCTGCTGTTGCTGTCATCCCAGCGCTCTTCCCTGGAGGCAGCATGTTCCTGAGCTCTGGCTTGGGGATCTACAACAATCACTTCCAATTGATGGTGGGATTTCAAACTTGCCTAACGTGTGCATTGCCACCTCGTACTCCAGCAGCTCTGCCTGCCGACCGCGGCATGCACTAGCAGTTTTTGACCTTCTCCACAGTCTCGTAGAACCCAGGCCTAACCCTCCTGATGCTCATCCGTATATGCTGGCACTCCAGGGGCATGGCAGTGCTCGCAGGAGTCGTGGTGCACAAGCGCTTCCTTCTGCCCCGCAGTGAAAAAGCTGGAGCCCCGCCGTTCTCCTCCTCGGCCGGGTAGGATTCATCCACACTCGTGCCTTCGTCTGATTGCTCATCACTTTTGTATTTCATTTCCTTCGCTTTGTTTCCTTCCTTCTCCTCCCTGGCGAGTTTTCTGAAGTGCTCCAGACACTGTATCTTCTGTCTTCTGTCCATCATCTTCAATTCTTGCTTGTCTGTGAAATCTTCATAGTACATTTTTCTCTCGCTTCTCTGATCTTCAAGGAATTTCCACTCGATGCTAGTCATTTTTATCCCACTGTACTCCTCCAGTTTATTTCTCGTCTGCGTGTCTGTGCAAAACACGTCAAAGAGCTTCTCAGAACTCTCGTTGAACTTGTCTGCTCGCTCAGTAAAAGCCTGGTTCTGTCTCTGCTTTCTGGTCTGATACAATCGTGTAAACTCCTCGTACATTTTGAGGATAAGTTTCTTTATGTTTTGCGTCGCGATGGTGTGCAAGTTGCAAACCAACCAGTGCTCCTGCAGGTGCTCTGCGAGCAACTGGGCCGCATCCTCTTTGGACCGCTGGGCCTGGCCAGCTCTTTTGGGCTGCAGTAAATACAGCATGTTCTGAACCACATCCTTCTTGGTTGGCAGTATTCCCTGGGTGAAACCCGAAGACTCTACATATTCAACAGTCCCCAGAGTCTTCCGTGCTCTCACCTCGGTATCCAGTGATTCCATCACTGCTCGTTTATATTGTAGTTATGACACAATCTGAAAGAAGAGGGGAGGGGAAAAAAAAGAAAAAAAAGAGCATGTCAAATGACGCTTTTTGGGTTTTTTTCCCCCAGCTATTAATATAAATAAACAGATGAGAAAACACTCAGACCAATAAGATCTGGGAGCTCATGATATACTCCGTTGCTGTTGGATGGCTGCTGTTAGCCCAGCCCATCTAAACATCTGCACGTTGAGACTATCTCTCTCCTCTGTGCGCTCTCACAGCCTAATACGGTGTGTTTGTTTATGCTAATTTGCTTTTAATTGGGTTTTGGACTTCGCATTGTCAATTACAGTAAATCAAGACCGCCTAGGGCACAGGACTTCAGCTCCGGCATGCGAG